>NC_045621.1:53944852-54074852 GCF_009829155.1 Mustela erminea
ACACTAATTCCAGAAAATATTAGTAACATTGGCTAGCTAAGTCCTGAGAGAAGTATTAAATATTGTGACACAGAAATACACATTTCTGTATTAACTATTAAGAAACTATGCAGGTTTAATGAAAGGTGTTATTTACATAATGAAAAAAATGAGCCCCTTAGGTTGGTCAGTGGAACACTAACTGCCATAGAAAGACATATAGAGTTCTGAGTAAAAAGATTTTGGTCCAAGTATTCTTTATCCAGTGTAGTCGGTTACCAATTCATTAACATATATAAAGGGGGAGAAAAGATACACCTGTAGAAACACATTACAGAAATTCTATAGTAATGGAAACTTCATATATGTTGGATTCATTTTTGAAAGATCAATGTGTTTATGTGCACATATATATATACATATATGTGATTTTAATAATGTAATACAATTTATTGATTAGCTATATCAATAGCCATATCTGAACGTTATATCTGAAATATATACTATCTTTCTAAATAACCATGGGAAATATTTTTTTAAACTGATAATCTACTAGATCTTAATTTTTTAAAGGAAAAAGC
Organism: Mustela erminea; assembly: GCF_009829155.1. NCBI lineage: Eukaryota > Metazoa > Chordata > Mammalia > Carnivora > Mustelidae > Mustela > Mustela erminea. The sequence continues at coordinate 53,945,413 of NC_045621.1, forward strand.
AAAGTTCAACATTCACACATAAAACTAAAATATAACAAAGCAGGAAAAATGTAATGTAATTGTTTAGAAATTTAAAATATTTAAAAAATAATACTTAGAAGTTTCAATGGATGTTAAAGCCAATATAACATATCATTTAGAAATTTGTATCATTGAAAAAGCTGCATCATAATTTATAGAAGGTGTTCAAATCCAAAGTCCCATGAAAATTCACAACATAAAACATAATGCAATTACAAACAGATATATAAATGATTATGTAATTATGTAATCATATACAGATAATATGCATTATATATTATATTATTATGTAACATATGCTAGTATATATAATTTATAATATACATAATAATATTTCTAAATATTTAGTGTAAAGGCCATGAAAAGAACACAATACCCTTAAATTACAGTAAAAAATTGAACATAGAGAGATTTAAAGATTAATAAATTAGAAAAAAGCCTTAGTTGATATATTTGAGGTTGAATCTCTGATGAGATTTTAAAAAGTGGTAAATATAAGAACCGTCAGTGGAAGTGAAAAACTATAAATTTTTTTTTAGATTTTGATTTATTTACTTGAGAGAGGGAGTGAGTGAGAGAAAGAGAGAGAGAGAGAACAAGCTGGGGGAGGCAAAGGGAGAAGCAGACTTCCTGTTGATCAGGGAACCCAACATAGGACTCCATCTCAGGACTCTGGGATCATGACCTGAGCTAAAGATAGACACTTAACCAACAGGAACACCCTTATAAATTTATTATATTACAAGTTAGAAAAAAAATAAGCACTGGTGTTCAGAAGATCTAATATTTGTAAATGAATATTATACAGAATTTCATAACAATAAATTTGGAAATCATAAATGAAGAGTTTTTAAGAATATATGTGTTAGTATAACTGACAGTTAATTTTAACCAATTACATTAGAGCTGAAAAGAAATTTAACCAGTTAGAATTAGGTTATAAAAGAACAACCCTCAAGGAAGGAATTTTACTGAGAAAGTTTAAATATAATGTCTATCCTATATTAAAGAATAGGTTAGTTACTAGATTTTTATTTTTTAAATTTTTTTAAAGATTTTATTTATTTACTTGTCAGAGAGAGAGAGAGAGAGTGCAAGCAGGCAGAGGGAGAAGCAGGCTCCCAGCTGAGAAAGGAGCCTGATGTAGGACTTGATTCCATCACCCTGGAATCATGACCTGAGCCACCCAGGCGTCCCAGTTACTGATTTCTAAACAGTTTCCTGCACATGTACTGAAAAACAAACGTTTCTCAAGTTATCTTATGGAATCAGTTTAATTCAGAATTTAATCTGAGAAATTTAACAGGCAAAAATGTCAATGCAGACCATTCTCACTTATGAATGTTAGCAAAAATATAAATATTTACAAACGAATTTACCAATACAGCATCAAATGGATACATAAGATTTACTCTAAGAATGATAGGATCAATCAGTGTTAAGAAATCCATAATTCATCATGTTAAGGGGTCAATAGGAAAAATATTTATTGTTCACTATACAGATACCAAAAACATAATGGATGAAAATACAACCATTATTGATTTAAAGAAAACAAAACCACATTAAAACAAGAATGAAATAATAAATAAAAATCTCAATCGATCTTGATTTAAAAACCAGCATTATCCTTAAAACATAATAGAATCAGGAGGAAGAAACATGATTAACACCACTCTTTAACGTCAACCTTAGAACTGTTCCTAATGTAATTGTCCAAAGCAATAGTATTAGATATAAACATTAAAAATATTATTGTTGTGCTATGATTTATTATTCATGTGATGGCCTATTTAGAAAATCAGGTAATTAAGGTGGTAAACTGGATAAAGCAAAAGCACTCTTGGGCAGTAAAACGAGCAAATTACCTTAAAAAATATGATTTCAATCTAATATTTATGGCTTGGGGGTAACTTGACAAAAATCATTCTAAAAAAAAATATAAACTGAAAATTGCCAGGAAAACTGATAATGGAGGATTTGCTAGTTACTTTGACATATTATAAGGTTAAAACAATTAAAAAAAAACACAAATATGCTTGTGGCAAATTAGAACGGTAAATAATTGAGATAGAAAAAAAGTTTATATGTATTCTTTGAGCATGTGTTTTATTACCTAAGCCCTTTTGAAGTTCTTTGAATTTTTAATCAAAATATTTAACAAAAAACAGAATTATGCATCTCCTTTTATCCAGAAATTAAATCTAATGAAATCTACAAATTTAGCTTAAGGGAAAAAAAAACTAACAAATATGTCATTGTGTCTAAAAATTTTTTTTAAAAATGAAAAATTCATGAAATAAATGAAGGGACTTGATCAATGGAATACTCTCCATGGCCATTAAAATAATGATATAACTAGTTTTTGAGAGAGAAAGATATTTGCTTTTTACTACTAAGTATATAAAGCAAATGTACTATTTCCATTTTTGTAAAGATAAAATTCAACACATGTATTTTAAAAATATCTGAAAAGAGTATGTGTGATAGGAATAATGGAAACACTTTGTTTTCTTCTCTAGAGTTTTAGATACCTCTATATTTAAGATCTTTTTAGTCTTACAATCATAAAAAATAATGGTATTGGCACATTTGGAGAATAATGAAGAAATATTTCTCCTTTCTCCAGCTTATTCTTTAACTCTATTCAGCAGTTCAAAAATGCCTCTCCAGCGTTCTTAAGATAGAAGTTGTAATAGGGCATGAAGAGGAGGCCAGAATAGGATAACCTGAGCTCAGGTAAATAACTAGTACTCCTGGATCTTTCTATTGTACTATAAATAGGTGTTATGTTGTGTATTTGGTGGGGGAGGTGAGTTCAGGGTCTTCCTATGTCACTAACTTGGATTGGGACCTCTGGAAACTATGAATAAAGAGAATGCAGTGAAACAGGTAGGAGAGTATAGGTATTGAGGTCCTGATGTTAATATTACCTTGACTGCTTTTTAGTCAAATCCTATTAATGTGTAAGACATGTAAGCTATGCATATATGAAAGTTATTTTTTCACCAATTGCAAATCCATCTACTTATTAAAGAGAACTTCAAATCATTATTATATAAAAAGTTATTTCAATTAGACATTCTAAAGCAAATGTAGACTCTAAAAGACAAAATTATTATCTTGACTAAAAAAGTACTAAGCAAGTATAAACTCCTGAATTAAGTCTTCAACACAAAGGTATACATGCTTAAATTTATGTTTTTAGAAAGTAATAGGTCCAAAAAAAAAAAAAAAACAATAGGTCCAAGAATAAGAGAGAAAAGATCATCTATGTGTCATTGAAAATAATTAAAAAAAACCAATGATAAATTTAAAAGAATTAAAATTAAAAGAGGCTTAGTGGTTGTTGAATTAACATTGGCTTCCTAAAATCAGATCTAAATTTAAATAAAATAAGGTTCATCATCTTAAGTTACGCATTTATTAGGTTACATTTATTGACAAATGTTTGTTAGGTCATTGTAAATGCTGAATTAATCTGAACAAGTAATATTCATAATGATGGATAGGCAAGGATATCTGTAAGAGCAAACGAAAAAATTTTTTGAGTGCCAAGTCTAAAACAATGTTGATTGAAACGTTCGAAAGTGTTTCTTAAATAAATATTGTTTATATTCTGATTAGGAAAGTCATATGTATATTGTTGAAATTTGGAAAATAGGAAAAGTATAAAGAAGAAAATAAGAAACTTTCATAATCTCACTGTTCTAAGATAATTGTTATTAATATTTTGGTATTTTGCTCCCAATCCTTTTTTCTTGTTGGAAATAAACTCTTTCCCCCCTCAAATTGAGATCATATTCTGTGCATTGCTTCTAAGATGCTCTTCTCAGTTTTTTATATTATAAAAATATCTCCAAGCTATAAAGAATTCTTCAAATGTATTGTGTTTGTTCCATACTATTCCAATTTATCCATGTATCAAAATACATTTCAATACTTCTCTGCAGTTGGACATTTGAAATGTTTCCAATTTTTTTTTAAGATTTTATTTATTTATTTGACAGACAGAGAGATCACAAGTAGGTAGAGAGACAGGCAGAGAGAGGAGGAAGCAGGCTCCCCGCTGAGCAGAGAGCCTGATGTGGGACTCGATTCCACGACCCTGGGATCATGACCCGAGCTGAAGGCAGAGGCTTAACCCACTGAGCCACCCAGGGGCCCCTAAATTTTTTTTTAAGATTCCAATTTTTTATATTAAAAATAATGCTTGAGTAACACAATTATATGTATCCTTTATCATATTTCTAATCTTTTCCTCAGGAAAAATTTCTGGAAGCAAAATTTCACATTAAAAGTATAAGAAATGTCACAAAATCTGAATCAATTTATTTTTGGAAATTTATACCAATATATGCTCTCATTGACAAGGCACATATATGCCTAAAAAGAACACTGGGAATTTAGCTTTTACTTTGTACCCAAAACATATTGTAACACCTGCAACAATTGTCATGCGGCTATTCATTCCACGACAGAGGAAATTTTCATAAGGAAAAGACCAACGAATTTCTATTTCTTCCCCCGAAGAAGTCATTTCACTTTCCCTATGGGGTAGTCTGAACTTCCTTTTCTCAGATATCAGTTTTCCTTCCTTTTGGTTTCCCTGGCCTTAGAAGTCTCTTCTAAATAGATTACATGAACTCTGAACTGTCTTCTTCTACAAATGATTCACTGTTTCCTATCATTGGACCTTATCAACTATGCTGTGTGTATGTAAACCTGTGTTTTCCTTATGAAAGAAAGCATTTTTTTTTTTTTAAAGACTGACGTATTTATTTGAGAGAGAGAGCAAGAGGAAGCAGGGGAGGATCAGAGGAAGAGCGAGAGAATCTTGAGCAGACTCCCCACAGAGCAAGGAGACTGTGGGAAGTGGGAGATGGGGAGGTGGGGGGAGAGGGCTTGATGTCACGACACTGAGAACTTGACCCTGAGATCATGACCTGAGCCGAAACCAAGAGTTGGGCCCTTAACCAACTGAGCCTCCCAGGTCCAAAGAAAGCATCTTGACATTGGAGAAAGAACATGGATTCTGCCTTGAGTTGAGTTCCAGGCCCTCCTTTTGCTCATGGAGGTTAAATCTTCTGAAGCTGAACTTCTATACTCAAAGGTTAATCATACCATCTCACAGGATTATTGTGAAGATTTGGAAATAATGAGAAGCTACCTAGAAACTAATATTAATTAGCTGCTCAACACTAGCTTTGTTTAAAGTATGAGTAAAAGAGCTAAAAATGCTTGTTCTCATTTAGAAAAAAATACCACTCCCATTTCTTAGCTAAACTGAAAGGTTAAAATGAGTTGGACTGAAAGGTGAAAATATGAATAGACTCTTGCAATTTAAAAATCTTTTACTTATGACTTTTAAAAGATTCTGTGTCTGGGAGAACAACACAAACCAAGAAGAAACTTTAAGAACCTACAAATTATTACTGAATCACATAAACTACTCCTGCAAATGTGGTTACCTGATTTTTATGTTAAGTTCTATTTCAAAACTTCTTTGAAACTTATGTTCATTACTTTAAAAAGAAGCCTGTGCCTATCAATTTGTTTCTAATATGACATAAGCATGTAAATCAAAGACAGTTTTCTTTATTCTACTCTACATTTTTCTTATGATCTCTGATAAATTTGGGGATAGAGGGCTTACAGTTTTTCTCTGATGATTGGGAAACTGGATGAAAGATATATTTTTTGAGCCATACACACCATTAAAAATCCAGTAGATTTCAGCAACAATGGTATTCCTAATGAGTTTTAAGGGGAAGGAAAAGGATTGAGAGTAATTTTGATACTGTCTTGTCTTTCACCAGTTGCTGCTAATCTTTTGAAAGGTTTTCTATTTTTGACCTACATTCAGACAGACCCTGCTGTTTGACAAAGCTTATTTTCAAGTCTGATTCACAAGAGCCTTGCAGGGACTCTAGGGCTTGGAGGTAATTCTCCTAGAAATATAAAAGTTTCCTTTGGATAATTAACCACTGCCACAGGAAACTTGAAGTACCTAGAAATCTGACTTTCCAGGACAACATCACTCTATTGGTAGAGTTGAGGAAACAAAGCCCTTATCCCAGCATGCTCTGCTCTGAAGACTGAAGTCAGGAGCCTGTGGGGCAGAATCAATGGATCAGTGGGACACAAGAAAGCTAAGACAAACACTGGGAAACAAGATGCAATTACTGTATGTCTAAACTATCCTCAGGTGACAAGACCGGTGTTTGAGCTCTGCCAACAATTTTTCTCACAGGTCTTAACTGTTGTAAAATAGTGGACTTACCTGAATATTTGGTTGTTTAAAGATTCCAATTTTATGACTCCATCACTAAGTGACTATATTCTAATTCCTTTCCCACCTCTCCAGTGTGCAAGTGTCACCTTCACTGTCACCTCCTATCCCAGTGGCTGCTTTTTCTGAATTCTTACTTATTTCTACCATTTAAATATGAATGGGATACTTCATCCTACTTTAATGTTGTCATAATCATTTGGGGACCAATAGATTTTGTTATCAACAAACAATAGAGAAACTAATGTTTAATAAGTCACACACCTAGGATTTTATACCGCTAAATGAAAGAATGAAACTTTGGGACTGATATTCCTTATGTCGTGACCCATATTATAAATGTTTTCTGGTTTTTCTCTATAGGTTCTCCAAAGGTTTCTCCACAGAGTTCTCCATAGGTTTCCAAGGAGAGGCCAGAGTTCGAAAACTCTGGTTAACAACCAGATACAACATTTCACCAGAGAATTTCCTCTTCTATTTTTTCAATATAGAATCTTCGTGTGAGATCTCTTTTGATAGAAGTCTTCTGCTCCAAACCACAAAACAAACAAAATCTCCAGCAGCAAACACCAACAACTCTCCTGGTGGTTTCAACTGTTACTTATTTCTATATTCCTATTCAATAGATGTGTGCTGCTATTCATTACTTTTTAGACACTTTACCAGTTGGGTCTAGTCAGGAGACAGAAATCGCATCAATTTTTTCACCACAGAGAATTTAATATAAAAAATTGTTAGTCAGATATAAAGAATTTTTAGCTAGGTAACTGTAGAGGCGAAAAAGAAAACTAAGTTAACAAAGAGGTAGTGACTAAACAAAGCAGCTGCCACCTCTAGGGCTAAGGGAACACCAGAGAGAGGGTAAGATTATTAGAAGTTTGGAAGAGGGGCCCCACAGGGCTGGGACTCAGATCTCTGAGGAGAAGGTGCTAGCTGATTGGTGGTGTCTGAGTGCCCCTGCGGTACGGCTGCTTCTGCCCATGAGGATAAAACTGTAAGCAGAATTCATGTAAGCAGAAAGATATGCTACTGCTAAGATGAAGAGAATTACTTACTGTCTTCCCACTGAGTACAAGGAAGACTCAGTTCACTTACATGCTCCACCTCCCCACCTGTCTGCCTTCTTGTTATTCCTTTCAACTCCTGCCCCGTACTCCATGTACAAATACAGTTGTATCATGATCTTGGTCTAATCCAGAACTTCGATGTTTACAAGACTCTGTGTAAACATATTCACAGCTGAGCCACGTTATGGACTATAAATTACTTATGAGTGCAACATTTATATTCCCTGGAGTTAATCATTTCTTGGTTATTTTGTTTGTTTGTTTGCTTTTCCGTGTACTTTGCACTAAAGTACCCTCAGACTCTCAATAGACATGCGCATCAGGTGGCACAAATTTCTTTTCCTCATTGACTCCCTGGGAGTCCTCCCACTCCATCTGGACTAGTTGCTCTCTAGTCTGTGTTACCTCTGTCCTCTGAGGATCTTCTGTCATCCCTGCCACCTCCCAGTGTGGTTTGCTTTCTTTAGAGGCCTAGGTTTTAATTCATTTTGGCTTATTGCCTCACTTTTAATGAAACACATCCTCAAATAATTTCCTTAGAAAGGGTACATGGCAGGTAAGTTTTTGAGAACCTGAATCAGTGAAAATATATTTAGTATAATTAATGTCTAAAATTAATTTTCAGTTTGGCTAGGTTTAGACTTCAGCACATCATTTTTTACCTCAGAATTTTAAAAGCATTTTCCACAGCCTTCCAACCTCAAGTGAGACTGTTGAATGGTACCATTTCAATTCTTGATTTTTTTAAAAAAGATTTTATTTATTTATTTGACAGACAGAGATCACAAGTAGGCAGAGAGACAGGTAGAGAGAAAGAGGAGGAAGCAGGCTCCCTGATGAGCAGAGAGCCTGATGCAGGGCTCGATCCCAGGACCCTGGGATCATGACCTGAGCTGAAGGCAGAGACTTTAACCCACTGAGCCACCCAGGCACCCCTCAATTCTTTGATTTTTGTTTCTGGCCTGTTTATCTACTCTGGAAACTTCTGGTATCTTTAATTAGCTTCTAGCATTTTGAAATTTTTTGATATTATGTTCTGAGGTGGTCTTTTCCCCTTTCTCGTGTTAAGACATCATTAGACTTTTTAGTACTGAAATTCATGGCCTTCAGTCCTGGAAATTTTCATTTTATTATTTCTCTGATCATTGCAGTTCTCTTCCATTTTATTTATCTTTACCTCCTGGAACACTCACTAACTACAAATAGAACCTCCTAAAACAACCATGTAATTTTCTCTCATATTTTGAATCTGTCATTTTAGTTCAGTTTTGGGGAAATCTTTTCCACTTCTCTCCCAACTTTTCTCTTTCCTTCAAAACATTGCCCATTATTTTTAATTTTGAAGGTATTTTTTGATGTTGTTTTCTGAATGTCACTTTATGTAACATCTTCTTTCGTGGATTTTTAAGTCTTTCTACAGCTCATAACTGTATATTTCATACATTTTTAAAATTTTTAAAATATTCTCTGTTTACATATTTACATATTTTTTCAGCTTCCTGTTTTCTCCAAGTTGCTTTTTGGTTTGTTTGGTTTTTATGCTATAGGTTTTTGGCAAATGTCTGGGCATCTTTGGATCTTGATTAATATTTAAGAGCAAAGCACTTAATCATTGATTAGAAGTTCTAAAATTTCCTAAGAAGCTTCACTGGAGAATGATTGAGTGAGACAACCATTTTGTTGGGAATGGGCGAAATCTTTGTTCTTGGCTCAGTCACCCACACAGGAAAATTGGCAGAGTTCTTGGAGGCAAACTTGGGGAACAGGGCCTCTCACTAGAATCCATGGAGTTCCATATGGCCTCTCCCCTGCTTCCCCTTTCCCCACTCTATGGTACCCGAAGTCCCTGGTCCTGATTCAGGCTTCTTTATTTAAACCTCTAATTATACACAAGCAGGAAGGAATCTCAGTTCCTTCCTGATTTTACCGTCTTCCACACAATCCTCATGTTTTCAGCCTCATATTATCCCATATGGCAATGCCAGGAAACTGTAATTCCTGAGACTTTCTGGGGTACTGAGACACAAATAAGACTCTACACTGTCAATTTAATTACCACTAGTGCATCTGTTTCCCAGATGTTAATATTGTGTTGATATCTGTTTTCTGCTATGATGGCCCCTTCTCTTTTCTTCACCTCTTTACTCCTCTTCTATCGTTATAATGGACACTTCGGAGAGTAGGATTCAAAGTACATTCCATTAAAGTCCACTAGATTTAACAAAATTCTCAGTTTGGTTTATTTAATCATCACTATTTTATTAAGTATTTCTAATGTTTATTAAATTCTGTTTCTTGCCATATTTTCAAAAGTGTGTACCAACATGGAGATTTTTTTTTAAAGGTTTTAATTATTTATTTGTTTGTTTGTTTATTTATTTATGAGAGGAGGAGGAGCAGACTCCATACCAAGTGTGGGGCCCACATGGGCCTCAGTCCCATGATCCTGAGATTATGACCTGGGCTGAAAACAAGAGTTGTTCACTTAACCATCTGAGCCCTCCAGGAGCCCCCCCAACATGGATATTTTTAAAAATAGTGTTCTTGGATGAATTATTAAGTATATTTGCATAAGTTTATATCTGGCTCTCTGTTCTGATTTATTGATGTACAATATACATGTTTTAGGTCTGTCATATTACTATAGCTTTGTAATTTTTTTTTTTTTTAATGTTGGGAAGTATGAAACCTCCAGCTTTGTTCTTTATTAAGACCATTTTGGCTATTTGGGGTTCTTTGTGTAACTGTAAGTTAGTTTTTCTCCTTTTGTGAAAACTTTCATTTGGATTTTGGTAAAGACTGCATTGAATCTGTAGATCACTTTGGGTTATATGCATATATTAACAATATGAAGTCTTTTGAGCGATGAACATGGGAGGTCCTTCCATTTGTTTGTGTCTTTAATTCCTGTCAGCAGTCTATTGTAATTTTCAGTATACGGGCCTTGGGCTCTCTTGTTTAAGTTTTCTCATCTTTTGATTCCCTTCCTTCTTTTTTTTTTCTTTTCTTTTTTTTTGAGATTTTATTTATTCATTTGATAGAGAGAGACACAATCAGAGACGGAACACAAGCAGGGGGAAGTAGGAGAAAGAGAGGGACAAGCAGGCTTCCTGCTGAGCAGGGAGCCCAATTCGGGACTTGATCCCAGGACCCTGGGATCATGACCCGAGTTGAAGATGAATGGTTAATGCCTGAGCCACCCACAAACCCCCCCACTTTTTTATTTTTGGTGCGTCTTCTGTAGGCATTTTCTTTGTGGCCAACATAGGCTTATAAAAATATTTTATAGTAATAGCAATCTATTTAAGATGAGAAGAATTTAACTTCAATCATTTACAAAACTTTACATTTTAATTTTTCTCCCACACACACTTTACATTTTTAATTATTTTAATAACTTTTGAAAAATACATGTCTATGAAATTATATTTTTCTTAATAACAGTCTAAAGTCATTCATTTTTCTAGTCTTCCAAGCATGACAAATAATTTAGCACATTTGTTATATAGATAGGAAATCCCACCAAATCTTTTCAGTATTTAATCTTTTTATTTTTATTTTAACACAATAGTACTATTTGTTTTAAATTTATTAATAGTATTAATCAAATTGTGTGTTTAACATTTCATTTTTTTCACCCTTTCCCTTTGGGGTTACCTTATTTTTCCTAAGTGAGTAATTGTATTAGTTCTTTCAGTACAAGTATGCAAGGAATTAATTCTCTGAATGTCTATAATCATGTTTATTTCCTTTTTTTAAATTTTTTAAAATTATTATTTATTTATTTATTTATTTAATAAACATATAATGTATTTTTATCCCCAGGGGTACAGATCTGTGAATTGCCAGGTTTACACACTTCACAGCACTCACCATAGCACATACCCTCCCCAATGTCCATAGTCCCACCCCCTCTCCCAAGCCCCCTCTCCCCAGCAACTCTCAGTTTTTTTTGTGAGATTAAGAGTCACTTATGGTTTGTCTCCCTCCCAATCCCATCTTGTTTCATTTATTCTTCTCCTACCCCCTTAGCCCCCTCCATGTTGCATCTCCACTTCCTCATATCAGGGATCATATGATAGTTGTCTTTCTCTGATTGAGTTATTTTGCTAAGCATGATACCCTCTAGTTCCATCCACATCATCGCAAATGGCAAGATTTCATTTCTTTTGATGGCTGCATAGTGTTCCACTGTGTATATATACCACATCTTCTTGATCCATTCATCTGTTGTTGGACATCTAGGTTCTTTCCATAGTTTGGCTATTGTAAACATTGCTGCTATAAACATTCGTGTGCACGTGCCTCTCTGGATCACTACATTTGTATCTTTAGGGTAAATACCCAGTAGTGCAATTGCTGGGTCATAGGATACTTCTATATTCAACATTTTGAGAAACCTCCATGCTGTTTTCCAGAGTGGTTGCACCAGCTTGCATTCCCACCAAGAGTGTAGGAGTGTTTCCCTTTCTCCACATCTGTCACTTCCTGACTTGTTGATTTTAGCCATTCTGACTGGTGTGAGGTGATATCTCATTGTGGTTTTGATTTGTATTTCCCTGATGCCGAGTGATGTGGAGCACTTTTTCATGTGTCTGTTGGCCATCTTGATGTCTTCTTTACAGAAATGTCTGTTCATGTCTTCTGCCCATTTCTTGATTGGATTATTTGTTCTTTGGGTGTTGAGTTTGCTAAGTTCTTTATAGATTTTGGACACTAGTCCTTTATCTGATATGTCATTTGCAAATATCTTCTCCCATTCTGTCAGTTGTCTTTTGGTTTTGTTAACTGTTTCCTTTGCTGTGCAAAAGCTTTTGATCTTGATGAAATCCCAATAGTTCATTTTTGCCTTTGCTTCCCTTGCCTTTGGCGATGTTCCTAGGAAGAAGTTGTTGCGGCTGAGGTCAAAGAGGTAGCTGCCTGGGTTCTCAAGGATTTTGATGGATTCCTTTCTCACATTGAGGTCCTTCATCCATTTTGAGTTTATTTTCATGTGTGGTGTAAGGAAATGGTCCAATTTCATATTTCTGCATGTGGCTGTCCAATTGTCCCAACACCATTTATTGAAGAGGTTGTCTTTTATCCATTGGACATTCTTTCCTGCTTTGTTGAAGATTAGTTGACCATAGAGTTGAGAGTCTATTTCTGGGCTCTCTGTTTTGTTCCTTTGATCTATGTGTCTGTTTTTGTGCCAGTACCATGCTATCTTGATGATGACAGCTTTGTAATAGAGCTTGAAGTCCGGAATTGTGATGCCACTAACTTTGGCTTTCTTTTTCAATATTCATTTGGCTATTCGAGGTCTTTTCTGGTTCCATATAAATTTTAGGATTATTTGTTCCATTTCCTTGAAAAAAACGGATGATATTTTAATAAGAATTGCATTAAATGTGTAGATTGCTTTAGGTAGCATAGACATTTTCACAATATTTGTTCTTCCAATCCAGAAGCATGGAACATTTTTCCATTTCATTGTGTCTTCCTCAATTTCTTTCATGAGTACTTTATAGTTTTCTGAGTATAGATTCTTAGCCTCTTGGTTAGGTTTATTCCTAGGTATCTTATAGTTTTGGGTGCAATTGTAAATGGGATTGACTCCTTAATTTCTCTTTCTTCTGTTTTGTTGTTGGTGTAGAGAAATGCAACTGATTTCTGTGCATTGATTTTATATCCTGACACTCCACTGAATTCCTGTACAAGTTCTAGCAGTTGGAGTGGAATCTTTTGGGTTTTCCACATATAGTATCATATCATCTGAGAAGAGTGATAGTTTGACTTCTTCTTTGCTAATTTGGATGCATTTAATTTCCTTTTGTTGTCTGATTGCTGACGCTAGGACTTCTAGTATTCTGTTGAATAGCAGTGGTGATAATGGACATCCCTGCTATGTTCCTCAGTGCACCCTCAGAGAATAGTGCCCAATCTCTTCTGTCTCCCTGGCCTCCGGCGGCAACCTGTTCAAGGTGACCCCGAGCTGAGAGCTCACTTCTCGGCTTTGTCTCTGTAGCCAGCTTCCCCATTCTAATACCTGCAAGCTCTGCAACACTCAGACACCTCTGATCCTTCTGTGACCCTGCAGGACCTGGGGCCACGCTGACCCCACGTGGGCTTCACCCCGGTTTAGCCTCTGGAGTGATGTCCCTCAGGGAAACAGACTTTTAAAAGTCCTGATTTAGTGCTCCATTGCTCTGCTCCTTGCCGGGACCCAGCCCCTCCTCTCACAGCCTATCTTCCCGTCGCTTTGGATTCACTTCTCCACCAGTCCTACCTTTAAGGAAGTGGTCGATTTTCTGTTTCTAGAATTGCTGTTCTTCTTCTCTTAGACCTCCCATTGGATTTGTAGGTGTTTGCAATGTTTAGATAAGCTATCTAGCTGATCTCCTGCTACCTGATGTAGTCTCAGCCTGCTACTTTTCTGCCATCTTGACTCCTCCCCCACTATAATCATGTTTAATTCTTCATCATTTTAATAACATTTCAGATTTATATTCAATTGTAGGTTGACATTTTTTCCTTAGCTTTTTAAAGATATTACTGTATTACTTGTTACTGAGATTTTCATTTTTTCTAAATAATACATATTTTCTAAAATTAAATTTTTTTTCCCTTGATCTTTAATAATGAAGTATCACCCAAATGTGACTGGGTACGATTTTTTTTTTCATCCATCCTCCTGAGGATTTGAAAAGTCTTAGGATTACTTTTTTCAATTGTGAAAACTTATACCTATTATTTTTTCCAATATTGCTTCTTTAAAATTTTCAACAATTTATTTTGGAATAAACACTGGACTTACATTGGAGCTTTTGGTGTGCTTTTAAAACAGCTCTTTCTTATTTTTACTTTTATCTGTGTTATGATTCAGATAAACATCTCAGTGTAATATTTCAGTGCCTTTATTTTTTAATTGCATCGAGTATAAAGTTCATAATGTCTATTGTGACAAGTTAAGAATTTAATAACTATTTGTATCAATTCCCAGTTCTCAAATTTATTCTTTCTCTTATCCACCTGATTTTGTTTCATGAACACCTGCTTTTGTTTTATAATTTTTGATTTATTAAAATGAAAGTTATAACTATTTTTTGAACACAGTCAACTCCATTTCAAATTCTTTTTCAGACTGCTACATAATGTCAAATTCATTTAGGATCAACTTACATTATAACTACTGTAGGCTATTGTGAAAATAATATTTTTGGTTTATTTTTTTCCCTTCTCTTTCTCAGTTCACATCTCTCTTACTAGTGACTGGTCTTTGAAGTTTTCTCACCTGGCTTCTATGCCCCTAGTACCGAACCAACACGTAAAGCTTCTGTTCTATTGTGGTGTAGAAGATAGTATACAACACACCAGTCTTGTGAACTACTTTGTTCAATTTCTGGTCAAGGCACCCTCTTTGTTCTCTCATTTCTCAAGGCCAAGCTTCCTACAATAGAGACCCCGTGGAGTTTCGCAATAGCTACTGACTTCATAGAGTCTGACTCTTGGTCTTCATTTTGTGGGGAATACTCTTAGTTTCCTTTGAACCACAAGTGCCAAACAGTGACTGATTTTGCTTGCTTCTATGTCCGTAACCCAGAAGTCCTGTGGCTTTATGTTTTTGTTCCTTTTCTGATTCTTAGAGCGGTATACCTCAGTGCTACCTTTTTTAAGCTCTAATTTTAGTTTACTGTTTAATATTATGAGGAGAGTAGAAATGTGCCTAAAAGCATCACCTCATTGGACAATGTGGAGAAACATTTACGTCTTTCTTTTTGTACAACCTTTCTGAAAAATCCCTTTGATTTACCCAGTGATGAGTGCTTTTACTGCATGTCACTTTACTTCATCTCTAAGCACCAAAACAATACTAATAAAAATGGATGCCAATTAGAAGCACAGGACTTTATTTTCAGAACAGAATTTTGCTTCTTCCACCTAACTCTCCCCACAAGTCTCTGAGTTGTAGAGCTAAACACATTCCTGGAGCTAGAGAAACATCAGGATATAGGTAAACCATCAGTATATAGACTAAAGTACAGTATGGTTATAACAAAACCACTTACATAGGGTTCAACTTTTATAAAATCTCTGTAAAATCAATGCTATAAAAATAGAAACTACTACTTATTATTAACATCTTTTGTATATAATTGATTGTACAATTCATTTAATGCTTAACAACAAAATGTTTATGGACCATTTTAATCACTGGAAGGAACTGTGTCCTGTATTCAAACTTTTTTGGCAGAGGAAATTCAGGAACTTAGTGGCTGTACTGGAATTAGAATCCAAGTCTGTACGATTCTTCAGTCATGATCTTAAATATGTTGCTATTACTACCCTGGCCTCATGGCTAACTTTGAACTTTGGATTTTGACAGAAAATACTGTCTAAACTAAAAGAAAAAGATGTATTGACTTATGTAACTGGGAAGTCTTGGGGTAAAACTGAAGTCAGGAACATTTTTTAGAAAAGGGTTTATTTATTTATTTGGGAGAGGGAGAGAGAGAGAGCATGTGCGCATAAGCAGGGGGAGCCAGAGGCAGAGGGAGAGGGTAAAGCAGAGCCCAATAGGGTGCCCAATGCAAGGCTTGATCCTGGGATGTCAGGATCATGACCTGAGCCATACTTAACTGAGCCACTGAGACACCCTAGGAGTTAGGAATTTTTAAGCTACCTATAGTCTCAAACAGCATCACAAGGATATGATTTCTCCTGGCTTCTGGCTGAATTCTCCTCCATTTGTTGGCATTGTTTTCAGATCTGTGTAGTAGCAGAATGGCTACAGCAGCCACAGCTCACATCTGCTCAGGTTCAAGTCCAAGAAAAAGAGATATTCTCTTCCCAGCAGCTCTCACACTTGCCGTTATAATCTGCCTGAGTGGAGCAACTGGGCTCTTGAGTCTACCTGCTCACCAATCACTGAGGCCAGGGAATTGTCCGTGTTGAGTGATCCAAGCTTAGGTTCTATGTTCCATCCCTGTAGAAAGAGGATGGGATCCACCCAAAGGAGAGATTCTTGCTCCCAGATTGTCAGCGTTCACCAGAAATCAGACAGAGGTTGTTAGAGGATCCAAAACATATACATGTCTACCTCAGTTGCGAACAATAGTTGAGAAGATTTTATTATTAAAACGTGTTGTCCGTTAGCATCAAGAGTTTCCTACTTCTGCAAGAAATAAGATTTGTAAAATACACTTTTGAACTGAGGAAAACGATTAGTATTGAAAATACTCTTGGGATGACGCTCTGAAAGCATAGTGTGAGGCAGTATTACTTGTCTAAATTCATGCATGCCTTTTATTCACATGGAAGAAGAGACGTTGATGCACGGCAGTTGAGGAGGTGTGAGGGATGCTTAGCTTGATTGAGAAAGGTTAATTACATGTGAAATGAGGCTGGGATTCAGAGGATGTTTGCTCTAGATTTTGTGCAATGTTATATTAACACTGGGATTCTCTTTATTCTATTAACAAAATAAACTCATTTTGTTTGGTTTCATTTCACACTTGCTTTAATCCCACTGAACATTTATACTATTATTTAATTTTACTAAACATTTGTGGATAGTAAAATATCTATACAATTAAGCAACTGCAGGATATTAAAGACACCCAGTTCTTACAGAGATTTGATCTGCTAATTAGCCACACCAATTTTATGGATCATTGCATCTCACTTAAAATGTATTGTTATACGTTTATAATCTTTCCATAATGAGCTTTTATTGAGTGCATGGGCCAACTTCTGTGTGATGTACAAGAGAAACTCCCCTTCCTCCCCCTAAAAAATATGTTCACAGACCTAGTAAATCACAATAACATTCCATTGAAAATGGTCCTCTTGGCATTATTAAATGGCTTCTTTGGGACTACAGTAGAAAATGCATATACCTGAGGAGGGAAGAGTCAGAGTGTTTTACAAAGAAGCTTCATAAAAGAGAAAGATGGAGAGGAGGAAAGCCAACAATTAATAAACTGATGGGCAATATAAATTTAAGGAGAAAATAGATGCAGGTCAGATTTTCTTTCATCATCACAGTGATCTAATTAAGTATTTTCATTTTGGCCTTTCTATTACTTAAACAGGCTAAACTAACATTTTCTAGTTTCTCCAGAATTAAGTATTGACTTGAAATATATTTAAAAAAACTTTAAATTAGCTACTCCTTGTTGAAGAGTATAGTCAGGTTGAAATGCCACTGATAAAGTTAGACAGTAATGGTCAAGAAATCACCCATACCCTATTGTGTCCTAGAAAATGGCTCACTGTAAAGAACCACCCTTCCTTACAGGGCCTAGATAAGGCTCAAGAATGGCCCCCTGATATAACCTATGACAAGGCCAGATAGAGACCCTCCAAATTTCTTTTTCCTATTTTAATTTGTTTATTTCTACTGACACACTTGGACAGCCTACTAACTTTACTTGGCCAAACCTTAGTCAAGCTTCTCTTTTTTCCTCAGGCCTCTGAACTTTGACCCACGGTGGAGCACTGGAACAGTGCAACAGACTCCCCTTAGCAGAGCCTCCAGAGAACCAGCTGACCTCTAGGTAAAACATTCCCTGATCAGCTAGCTATTTATGCTCCTGACTCATTGCACTCCTTAATACCAGGTTCTTTCTGGGCTTCTTTACTCCACCCTGTGAAAAAAAAAGCCATTTGCTCCATGACCTTTGAGACACTCACAGATGTAATGATGGGAGCATTCTCCAGATGGCAATTAATAGTCCCACTTCCCCTATCACAAATGTCCCTTTCCCCTGATGTAATAATTCTTTTGAATAATATATTTCCCTATCTAAGACTCGATTTTTTCTTCAACTTAACACTATAATTATTTAAACCAGAATATTTATTTGGAACCATTTGTGAGAGAAAAATCTCATGATAATATTTGTTTTCTGCTTTTCTTAATAGAAATTTAGTAGCATATTTTTAGAGATGCTAACAGTACACATAAAGTTATAATAGAAAGACATACTTATTACACATTTAAACACTATACAATGTTTCATATCACAAATTAAATGCCACAGCCTCACCACCAGTTGCTTTCCCTAATTTGTTCTTTCCTTCTTTCTCTCTCTCTCTTTCTTCCTTTATTCATTCTTTCTCTCTCTGTCTCTGTCTTTCTTTCTTACTTTGCCTTCCTGAATTCTTATCTCTATTAATGAACCACCATTCTCTCAGCTACCACACTGGAAATTCCAGTGCCATTTTTGGATTTTTCTTCAACCTATTTTCCATAATCAGCCAGTCACCAGGTCAATTGATTTTACCTTTAATTAGTGTCTGTCACATTTCTCCCTTCTTTCTGGTTCCACTATCATCATGTTAATTCAAGCTGTCTTTGATACCTCATGTTACTACTATTACAGAGCTTGCATAATCGCAGTTTCAGTGAGACTCCCCCACACACCAGTAAGATGAATGTGGATTTCAGGAAAGATGGAGCTCTCTGGTAGAATGTTCAGGGTAAGGATTGGATTTTGAAGTCCGAAGTCAAAACAGGTGTTGCTCTTAAAGCTCTTGAGAGATTTGGGAGCAGGATTGCAAATAGAAAGCTCACAGCTCTGTTTGAGAAACCCTATTTCTAAAATGCAATGAAAAAGGAAGAAAGTTGAATAATAAGAGGAAATAAAGGAAAACAAGCTTTTGAAGATTGAAGTCAAGATCTGAGAGTCAAGAATGCTTAGATGGATCAAGGGAAAACAGGCTGGGATTAAGTATCTGTATGTGAGAGAAAAATATAAAGAGCTACAAGACTTTCTATGTAATTGTCTTCAATGGGTTAGAATTGGCCTTGGTGGCTCAGCCGTGGACAGTAGCATAATGGATGTTCCTGAGCTAAATAGTGAGGCTTAGTCACTGCTGGAAACTCATGCTTTCCTAATTTAACTAGAGCAGTGTATCTGGAAATGTTTTTTTTTTTTTTTCTTTTTATTTATTTATTTATTTATTTTTTTATTTTTTTATTTCCAGCATAACAGTATTCATTATTTTTGCACCACACCCCATGCTCCATGCAATCCGTGCCCTCTATAATACCCACCACCTGGTACCCCAACCTCCCACCCCCCGTCCCTTCAAAACCCTCAGATTGTTTTTCAGAGTCCATAGTCTCTCATGGTTCACCTCCAAATAGCATGGAGGACATGGAAATGTTTTGAGACTTTGTTAAGCTGGGACGTTGGTTCCCATGTCTGTTCTTTAGCATCAAACTTTTTTTTTTTTAAAAGATTTTATTTATTCATTTGACAGACAGAGATCACAAGTAGGCAGAGAGGCAGGCAGAGAGAGAGGGGGAGGCAGGCTCCCTGCTGAGCAGGGAGCCCGATGCAGGGCTTGATCCCAGGACCCTGGGGTCATGACCTGAGCTGAAGGCAGAGGCTTAACCCACTGAGCCACCGAGGCACCCCTATCATCAAACCTTTTTTAATGTACCAGATACTGCAGTTAATTTGGTGCTATTGATGACGTTTTAGAATGTAAGTGAGGTCCGGAGCTGAAGACCAAGACAGAATTCTCAAGATGTCTCTGGTGCAAAAGGGTGATTTTATTATAGCGTGGGGACAGGACCAATGGGCAGAAAGAGCTGCCCCAGAGTCATGAGGAGTGGCCCATTATACACCTACAAGTTGGAGGGACAGGTAAGGAAAAAAGGAGGTTTCAAAAGAACTTTCCTATGCTAATAGAATTAACATGAAGATAGTTGGGAGATTCCTGGAAAAATGTCACATAGGTCCCATACAGGAGGGGAGTGTTGGGTGGGGGGTGGAGGGAGGCTTCAGGGTGTCAGCTTCTGCTTTGTCCTCTGCTAGCCTTCTGTTCCCCATCACTATGATGTGGGGTTTGGTTTAGTTTGGTTTTTTGAACTTTATTTCCTAATATGGTGATTCAGTTGGGTGATTCCAGAGGAGACTAGGCACTATTTTTATGGACAGACAAAAATTCCTCAGGCTGTCCCTTATCCATGAAGTGGCTGACTCACACAGAATGAAGGCACAACTTCTCAGTCTGGCATTATTCTCTGGAATTAGTAAAGTTCCAGGATCAGAGCCCAGCTTTGATAGCTATATCTTCTCCAACATGTTCTCTTGCCCACAGTGATTGTCATTGTGTTGAGAAGGCCAACAAGTTCTGAGCTAAAACTCTAATATCATACACAGCACTACAATTCTCAGTCCTTATTTCTTTGATCACACTATTCCTTTTCTTGGATAATGTTCTTCTTCAAGAATATAAGCTTTACTAGATTTGAAGCTACTTATGAGCATGAAATACACATTTACACTAAAATATTTTTATTGGAACCTACCTTAATATAACACCATCTAGTACAGTAGGGTTGTGGTGATAGAGAATGCCAGTTTCTTTTTCCTTTCAAAATAGATCCATCAAACGTTAGATGGACACATGGTTGCCAAGCACAAATTACATTTTCCAACATCTCTGGTTGCTAGGTATGACCATGTAACTAAGTTTTAGCCAACTGGATGTGAATGGGAATAGTGTATAAAACTTCCAGATGGTATCCTCAAAGGGAATGAGAATACTGTACATTTCTTCTTTCTTGCTTCCGATTGCCTGGAAGGCTGATGTGATAATTTGATGGCAGGAGCTAGAGCAGCCATCTTGCTTATAATATGGAAGCTACTTATGGAGGAAGACAGAGCCACCATATTTGTCTTAGACTGCTTACACTCAGACTATAAGAAGTGATAGAAGGTATTTTATCTTGTTTAATTCACTGTTATTTTGACATTTGCTATAGAATGTGAACTATATGCTTTCTCTCAATAAATCCTTGCTGAGGGAAAGAATGAGTAAGTACTGTGTCATTTAAATTGACCCCTTTTACTCTGGCTTTAAAGATTTGACATTGTATAGCTGTGCTAGGTAGCTTAGCCAGAGACCCAATTTGGAGGACCTTGGGCTTGGTTTGTCACACAAACACATGTTGATTGACCCATATATTGTTTTTAAATTAACATGCTTACCAAAATTTACATCACAGAAGATTGCACATGAATATTCTTATTTCTGGATCCCATAAAACAAAGCAACCCTCAGCCCACCTCCTGGCCTTGCATCCAATGACAAAAATCAGTGGCATCTTTAGATGGTGTATGTGTTCTTACATTTACCAGTTCAAACCAGCTTCACTCATTTGTGTGACCATCTGCCCATGTGGCCATTTGAGTTTGTGACCTGCCATGTAGTATTCTAATAAAAATAGACTTCTATTACTGATGAGCACATACTGCTTCACACATGCACACTATCAGAATGGCCCAAGTAAAGCTGTTTCACTGGAATTTTCTTCTCTTATGAGCTCTTCCAGGTCAGGAGCTAATTACCCTTTGCCCTTTGTCCTTTACATTCACTCTGGTGAAAATCACACTTCTAAGCTGTTTTATGGCCTTTAATCTAATTGAAGGCAGAACGAGGGGCATCCTGCATGGGTTTAATCTTTCAAGCAGGTTTCAGCATGAATAACCCTTCCATAAACTGGCAGGTTTCCTCTCATGGGTTCTCTTCAAGTCATTTTCTTGAGAGCTAGGTTACTTGCTTCCCTGCACAATAAATGGACCTTATTAATAATTAGAACCCTACTCTAATCTCATAAATGGGGAAAAAAACTCCCTAATAAACCCCTTAGAAAACTAGCATCTTCATCAGAGTTATAATTTATGTTTTATGTAACAAACACAGATGGTCTCTGATTTATGATGGTTCAAATTCTGATTTTGCTACTATATGATAGTGTGAAAATAATATGCATTCAGTAGAAGCTATACTTTGAATGTTGAATTTTATATTTTCCCAGACTATCGATCTGTGGTATGATCCTCTCTTACGATGTTAGACTGCCTAGCCCTAGCACCTGGTCAGCCACGGGATCACAGAGGGGGGAAAAACAGGTACCTTAACACCATCCTATACCCACACACCCGTTCTGTATTTCACTTTCAGTGCAGTATTCAATAAATCACTTGAGATATTCAGTACTTTACTACAAAATAAGCTTTGTGTTAAATGATTTTTCCCAGCTGTAGGCTACTGTAAATGTCTGAGCACCTTTAAGTAGGCTAGACTAAGCTATGTTGTCTAGTAGCTTAGGTGTACTAAATGCATTCTGCCATGATAGTTTCAACTTAAGATGGGTTTATCATTGTGTAACTTAATTGTAAGATAAAGAAGAGCTGGGCTGATACATGGAGTAAAATTTACTTAATGCATTGCTGAGAATTAGTTATTAAAAACAAGTTGAAATGACATTGATGCTTTTTAATTGGAAAGAATCACAGAAAAGTTTTGAGACACTTTAGATAAGAGGGATAAGATAGGGATGTTGACTGGAAGGGACTGTTTATGCATTATAAATTTATAGAAATTTTAATTAATCAATTAATATTATGTATTACATATCATGTTATATTATTTGTGTACATAAAATTAAATGTATTAACACAAATATTTGGACAGAGAGATTTTGGATACTTTACACTTAAAAAATTTTTTAAAAATATACTAAAAAAAAAAGTACTGTATATAAGGAAATATAGCTAAACATACTATGAAATAAGTATAGCAAGTTGCGTAATAACACATATGATACAATTTGTATGTATTAAACCCCTCTATCTCCATATGTACACATGCACATGTAAAAATATTGAAAATGGAAGAATTGACATCAGATTAAGATTACCAGTGAGTAGGGAACATGGGACAGAGAACAGGAGACCATCATGTGCACTTTAAATACTTTCATACTGTTTATCTGTTTCTGAATTTCACATATTGCTGTTTAACTTTAAAAAGCATTTAAAAATGAACTGCAAGTCATAATGTTCACCCAATAATTCCATTTCTGAGAACATATTTTAATTATTTTCAGTATAGTGAAAAACAAGTATTATGTGTACAAATACCTTAGGGAAATATTTCAGCTTTGAAAAATTTGAAATCATTTAAATATCCAGTTATAAGGCACATGTTAATTATGACACATTCACAAAATTTAATGTTTAGTTCATAAAAATCAATATTACCAAAATATGTAATGTCATGGAAACATTCGTGGTTTAATAGCAAGTATAAAAAAAGTAGGATGCAAAATTAAATATTCAGTTTGTAATAAAATAAAACATTTGAAAAAAAATGCTAGAAAGAATACATTTTGTTTTACACAGCTTCATTAGGAAATAAAAGATTATGATAACTTTCAGTCATCTTGTCCACTGGGCAACCTGGAATATGAAAAACATAAAATATCACGGGGTAAAAGTGTGCACCACTATTTTTTTTTAATATCCAGGAAATTGGGCTTTTATCAATTTCAGCCAACTTCACATTTACCTCTAAATATAGTTTTGAAGAATTTTAAAGAAGCTTCAACTTACTATGAATTTGAACATTAAAAACACATTCACGGGGCGCCTGGGTGGCTCTGTGGGTTAAGCCGCTGCCTTCAGCTCAGGTCATGATCCCAGGGTCCTGGGATCGAGCCCCACATCAGGCTCTCTGCTTAGCGGGGAGCCTGCTTCCTCCTCTCTCTCTGCCTGCCTCTCTGCCTACTTGTGATCTCTCTATGTCAAATAAATAAATAAAACCTTAAAAAAAAAAAACAATTTAAAAAAAAAAACACATTCAATTAAAAAAAAAGAAGAAACAAATAGAATTTTGAAAAACCACATGATTTCTATACACATATTTCTATTTGAACTTGACTATAAAGAAAGAGTAGTGGGCAAAAGTGTAGGCAAGAGTGTAAACTCATGTCATCTCTGGGAATCCTACTTGGGAATGGTGAATGGTTTTCTCTATAATCATAAATATTTTCATTAGAAAACTCCTGTTCAATGACTTTGATCTTACTGAAATGATCTGATCGGTCTTCTTTCTTCCTATTTTTTTTTCATTCATTTGGTAAAATGTGTTTCTATTTTAAAAGTTTTCTTCTTCCCTCCGCATTTGCTATTTTTCTAGTGCAACCATGAGAAAGATGTGCCTTTTAGACCTTAACAATTTTCCAGAAAATTCAATCAAGATTTCTATCTTCAAGGATTTGTTTGCATTATTCCTGTTATGGAAAGATTCCATTTCTAAGTTTGCTGATTTGCCCATTCATAATACAAAGTTACTCAAAGGCTTGAGAAAACTTACAGACTAAAAATTTCATGTGATCATCAAGGCTTGACCAGTCTCTTCTCTCGAGTTATTTCCTCTCCCCATATACTGTGAGATACCCGTACTCTCGTTCTCTGTTTAATGTCTGAGTAATAATGTGGCAGGATTTGAATGACAATCTGGAGAACATTCAATAAGGAATAAACTCTTTATATCCTCCATCTTCTTCCCTTCTCCTGGAGTATTTCCCCAGGTAAAACCTGAAAACCTTATGCCAGTCACTTTCCTGGGGAGTTTGGTGTTCTTAGCCATTGTTAATATATTTTTTGCTACAAATATCCCTTTTTATTGTCTTCTTCTTTACAGAGCCATGTATTACTTTGAATGTCTTGCAATATAAGCCAAGTTTAAATCACAGTTCTAAATAGTAGGATTCTAGATCTTTACCAGGATTGCAGGTTTAACTCATAGATATATTTGTTTGTGGTCTTATGAGTGAGGTATATGAATTGCCAGATGACTGAAAATTAACTTCTTGTTATTTTTGTAGATACACCTCAATTTCAGTTTATCCCTAGATAACTAAATCACATTCTGATTTTTAATACGAGTTTTTTTTCAAAGTGACTGTTATAATATTACATTTTCTATGGTCCTTATCTATTTGACTGTATTAATTTCATTCCCATTTTACTTTCCTCGATCGCCAGTTACCATTTCATTTTCAGGTGCATTAAGCCACACATATGTTTAAATAAGAGACCCCCACTCTGAGAGACAGAAGGGTAATTAAATAAAGTGGGCCGAGGGTGCCTGGGTGGATCATTTGGTTAGGCAACTGCCTTCGGCTCAGGTCATAATCCTTGAGTCCCATGTCGGGATCCCTGATCTGCAGAGAGTCTGCTTTTCCCTCTGACCCTCCCCACTCTCATGCTCTCTCTCTCCTTCTCTTTTTCTCAAATACATAAATAAAATCTTAAATAAACAAATAAAGTGGGTTGAGATGGGACGAGATGGTGAGCAGCTGTTTATGTTGAGACCCTTTGTCAGTATTTCATTCTAACCCCCTGAGAAAGCTATATTCCATGGCAAAATAAACTCTTGCACCTTAAAGTAAGCCAAGAAAGGGAAAATCTAGTCCCATACATTTCCCTTAGCTTTATACTAGGAAAATATTATTCTAGCTAAACAAATGAGATGTGTGTAGTTTGTGTAGATTTATATATTTATATATACAGTACTCATGTAAGGTAGTTAGAAAGCCCAGTCTTCCATACACTTGTAATTAAGATTCTTGCTTTTATTAAACATTGGGCCAGTTTAATGTTGACAATCTGATGGGGAGAAAAGACTGTGGAGGTACAGGTGCTCTCCTTAACCTAACAATTCTTTGTTTTCCATTCCTTTCTTGGTCATTCCCTTTTGCATTTTGAGAGAAGAAAGAAAAAACAAACCAGGCTCTTCAGTAGATGCTTTACATATTAGTATAAATTAAGAGTAAGAGACTTCACATGGGGAAAAAAAATGATTGGCAGGGGAATGAGGCTTACTCCTCCAAGGGCACATTAGCACATCTCGTAACTGGTTGGTTGTGCCTTTGTCTTTACATCAAGGTCAGATTAAAGAGGTTTTTTTGAGACAAAGTGAAAAAAATAAAAGTGGGAAGTCAGCTGTGGATATCTTCAAGTCTTTAAGATCATAGGAGTATTAGAAAAGCACAGTGTTAATGATTTGTCTTGCTCAAAACCATGCACTATTTATAAGCATAATGATAATAAAACCAATACAAGGTTCATATTACTGAATTCACTTCTTTGTATAGAAAAGTGTTCTGTCATGCCCTATTCAGCAGTCTTTCACATGCAAAGATGGAAAAAAAAGCATTTTTTCTCTTTCAGGAAAAATCATTAATATATTCAAGGTTTAACTTTCCTTTTACAAGTGTTTCTGAGTGTACCATATGGCACCAGTTAGATTTGAAGGTTTTCATTTGCTTTTTAAAAATCTGAGTGAGGTTTCCTTTCATAAGCTCATACATGCTGGTTATTTTTTAATAAGCATAAAACTTCTATATAACACTGAATGCATGATTTAATAGGAAGGAATAAAAAATACATGGCGATATAATAATGGGCTCATTTAGTTAAGAGCCACTTTGAAGCTTAATACTAAAGGATAAGCTGTCATTAGCTTATTAGCTCAATTTGGACCTGGTACTTATTTTTTAAAGTAAGTGCTGGAATACATATCTTGACAAATTGCTAAATGTCTCCCCACCCCCCATTCAGTGCCCCCTCCCTAGTTCTATATTCACAAAGAGGAGTAGGGGTGTTCCTGCCAACTGAGGCAGTTGGGATAGAAATGTTAGTGTATTTGAGCAGATGTGTGTCAACATCACTCTGCAAATATAAAAAAAAAAAAAAAAAAGAAGAAGAAGAAGAAGAAGAAAGAAAGAAAGAAAAGAAAAAGGTTGCCTGTACTCCTCCTTGAAACAGAACATCCACCAAATAAAAGCCTTTATAATTCTGCACTTCCACTAAAAGTCTCCTATTAAAATTATAGTTATGATACAGAAGATTCAAAGATTTCAGTGTACTTGCTGCAATCATTCCGTACCAGGCTTTGCTGACCGTGTTGAAGGAAAGGAGGGCTTCAAAGGAAATATTACAACACACACTTTAGGAAATGTAGGTAGGATTAATCAGTTGCCCTTTCTTGAGTTATAGCATATTTGTTATAAGGAAACTGGTGTGAAAAGCTACTCTAGATTAAGTTATTTAGGTAAATTTTTTTCCTTTTTAAGTTTGAAGGGCCTAATTTCTACAACATTTTCAATTCAACTTTGGTTTTTTCTGAAAAGAGTCTTCTACCCATGGGGAATTCATGGCTGCTTTTCTCCTACACATTTTCCCCAGTAAAATTAATGGAAGAAGATCATATCTAAATGTAGTGGGAACGTTGGAAAATGAAGACATTGGTACATGCAAAGCAAAATAATTAATTTCTTATTGGATTCCTCCTTAATAGGCACAGAAATCCCTGGGGAATTACAAAATTCTAAAGCTGACATTTACAAGAATAAATGACACCTACAATGTTCACCTGCCTTTTATAATTTTATCTACCTGTATATTTAATAAAAATTAACTGAGCACATATTATTTACTATGTACCATTTGAAATTCATAAGACTGACATGAAGGGTCCATGAAAAGAAGAGACACTTACAATTATAAAAATTATGTAGAGATACACTGTGTTACAGCAGCAAATAACAGGTTATTCAGAAGACATAACTCCAATGGACATTTGAAAGATTAGTAAAAGTTATCTTGGTAGAGAAGGTGGTGAGAGTTATCTATTACAAATTAGGAAAGGTTTGCAGCTGATGTGGCTTGAGAATCAGTGTGGTGAAACATGAAAGGAAGTTAGAGGGGAGTTACAGATAACTAAAGGCTTAACATATTATATATAGTTTTTATTCAACAGAGAAGCCCTCGAGAATTTTAATCATAGGAGTAACAAAATTAGATTACATCACTGTAGAGGGTAGGTTAGCAAGCATAGGCAGCAACTGCAGTAATTTAGGAAAAAAATAAGGGGACTTGAAGTAACCAATGACATTGGAAATATAGAGAAGATATGCAAGAGAGAAACATATATTGAGAACATATATATGAGACATATATATGAGAACATATGTTGATAAGATGTCCTGCAGAAAAATTTTCTAGATGCCTCCCATTCTGGCTTGGGAATTATCTATGTAATAGTACTAATCTCCAAATTGGGGAATATAGAAAAAGGATCTGGAGTAGGTTTTATCATAGGGAGGAAATGAGGGTACAAAAACAAAGAATATGGAGTTTTATAGGTTGAATATATAGTGCAAATATTCAGTAGGTGTTTGAGTAGATAGGTCTTCACGAAAGAAGTCAAAGACTTGGAAGAATATTATATAAATGGTAATGGCACTTCAAGAAAGGGCTATACAACAAACCTCATAAGAACAGTGCATAGCGGGGCACCTGGGTGGCCCAGTGGGTTAAGCCTCTGCCTTCACCACAGGTCATGATCTCCGGGTCCTGGGATCAAGCCCCGCATCTGGCTCTCTGCTCAACAGGGAGCCAGCTTCCCCTTCTCTCTGCCTGCTGCTCTGCCTGCTTGTGATCTCTCTCTCTCTGTCAAGTAAATAAATAAGATCTTTAAAAAAAAAAAAAAAGAAAAAGAAAAAGAAAAGAAAAGAACAATTCATAGTGAGAAGAAAGTAGGGCCAGAGACCTGCTGCTTGGAACATCAATATTTACAAAGAAAATCGATAAAATCAGAGCATCAAGAAACAAGAGGCAAAGGAGATGGGAAAGACAAAGAGTTAAGGGACAAATAAAAAGTGAATTAAGATGGGTAGTTAAGATGGGTTCATTCACGACAGAAAGATCGATCCACGTAAATATCTACCTTTAAATATCTAGACAGAGCCCAAATAACATAACATCTACATTAGCTATGTTATTGGTGACTTTGGGGAGAAGGGCTTCATGGGAGGAGAAAAATCAGCCTATACTTCACCAAAGAGTGAATAGAAATTTTCAAGAGGTTGGAAGATCAAAATCGTGTGTGTGTGCAAGTGCATGGGTATATATAAATTTTCATTGTAATTCCATTATAATTAACATACAATGTTATGTTAATTTTATGTGTACAATATAGTGATTCAACAATTCTGTACATTACTTGGTGCACATCACAAGTGCATTCCTTAATCTCCATCACTGATTTCACCCATTCCCCACACAGCTCCCCTGATATCCACCACTTTGTTCTCTATAGGTAGGACTCTGTTTTTTGGTTTGTCTCTTACTCTGTTCGTTTGTTTTGTTTCTTAAATTCCACATATGAGTGAAATCATATGGCATTTGCCATTCTCTGATATAAAATAGTATATATTTTTCCAAAGAAACTTGATTTGCTGGACAATAAAATACAATTATAGAATGTTTCCACATTTCCCCAAAAAAATTAACTGGGAGAAATGAGAACACATCAGATATTCCACAGAAATTCCAAGGCAAAGAGATAAATTTTTTTGCTCACTTCACTAAAACATTTATCTGAAAATAGAAAGACAACCTATATTAATACCCCAAAAATGAAAGTTGAAAACATGGAGAGGAGAGGGGGAAGACAAAAAATGGGGGACAAGTGGGAATCAGAGACAGAACTAAGATGGTTGGGGTTAAGGTGTCAGAAATAAATATGTTCTCTTTTAAGTAAAGGTCTAAGATGTGGCTATAGATACAAGTTTCCAAAGTAGAATAAAAAAAGAAAAAAAGAGAGATTGGAATTGAAAAGTTGTGGAATTGTGCCACAAAAGTGGTAGCCTTGCTAACATTTTTGAAGTCTCCAAGAATGCCGGGAAAAGCTCAAGGGTAGGAAACCTTGATTATGATACCAAAGTCATCAAATTTTGTGGGAAGCCAATAATGAAGTAAATAAATGACATTGATAAGGAGTAGTCTTACTTGTAATCAGAGATGATAGTGAAAGCAGAGACCCTCTTTCCTGTCCAGAGATAAGCATGGTGTGGATAAAGAGAAGCTTCTGCTAAGGAGAGCTGAAACAGGAGCCATAATTTAGTTTTAGAGCCACATTTTGGTAAACTATAGAGGAAGAAGGAAGGTCTGATGATGGGCATAAGAGTTTGTATAAAAGAAGTGGTGATCTAAGAGGATACTAATTAGTGTTAAAATGAGCAAATGGTTATAATTTTTAAAGTAAATCTGTCTCTATCCAATAAAGTTATTTTGATCATTGTTGATTACTTTCACTTCAAGAGGACGAGCATTTCTTTCATTACTAATACATATTGAGAACTTACTAATCACCTGTGAGTGATGTTTAAGCTGAATAGCCTAAAATTTAGTCCCTGCTGTTCTTGACTCATAATATTGACTCTCAGAACTTGGGAGTCCAGGTGGACTAGCTCATCCCAATATTCATTCAGAAGTCACAAGCAGGCAACCCTCCCAAGGCTCTGAGATACATTATGCAAAATAAAAAACGCTACTGTTAGCCATAATAACCAAATTTATTCCGAGACTTGTAGAATTAAATTATACACTGCATTTCATTTAGCAAATTAAAAATATTTTTTGAAATAATCATTAACCAATTAATATGATTGGACTTTAACTTTTTGTGCTGGACCCTTATTGTTTAGATTAAAACCATTGACTTTGTTTTCCTTTATTTGAAGACAAGCATACCTTTAAGCTATTAAACTTCCAAACTATGCTTTGCCATCTGCTTATTTCAAATGGTTGTGCAGATTCGTTTCTTGTTAGGCTCTATTAAGTTTGCACCAACATAACATTTTAACCTCTAAACACAGGAAAAGCAACAAACAGGTGAAGATCAACAAACACGGCAGGAAGATTTTAAGTGACTAATCAGATGGAAGAAATCTAAAAAGAACAGGCAGGAAAATGGAATGCCAACTGTTGTAGCCACAAGCTTGAGAAGGTGAGAATACATGGCTGCCTGCCAAGGAAACCTCAGGCCCTGTAAATCCAACGTGTTATTACAAATAGTAACACTGTACATGTGCACGTGCATGCACACTCATACACAGACTCACACCTATAAGAAAGCAACAGCAAATTTTAAACAGGGACCTGTGAAAAGCTCGGGTTTTGCTCGGGGACTTCCACAGTCTAGATTCAGGTCAAACAGAAAGTATTTATAGAGAGTGTTCAGTAAGGATGGATTTTAGAATCAGAAGGATTAGGGTCAAAATCCTGCTCTCTTTACTCAACGATCAGTTACTGGCATGTTCTTCAACCTTTCTAGCTTCCTACTTCCTCAGTTGTAAAACGGGGATTAAAAACAGTCCCTAAGTCTAGGATTGTTATGGAGATGGAAGGTGGGAATGCCAGAAAGGTCTTCAAGCTTTACACAGAACACTTGCACATTCGGGCAATCATCAGTTAATGTGACTCTTGTTTCTTTGCTGCCCATATACAGTTGTGTCCCCACTTTCCTTTAAAGTAGAAATAGTTGTTGGGTGCATTTGTCTTGCCTTTTAAATACTACTGTAGTTTCTCCTTCCTATGAGGAAGTCTCCATATTATTGGAGTCCTCTACTGCAAATTAGAAAGTTTTATGCCTTTTCCCTGTAAAATGTATTCCTCTATTATTACATATGCCCTCTCTTCCCTCTGCTCACCTTGAAATCTTAATTAAAATCCAAGTATTTCTTTCACTGAACTCCTGTTTTGGTCACTTGTTTAGCCCTTTTAGAATTGCTGTCACATCTAAAAAATTTTATCAGAAGGTACTTTATTGGTCAACAAACCAATTTTTAAACATATACCTAAAACTCTTTGTATTTTCAATACTCAAGGTGTACATATTTCCATAATTTTAACTTTATCATGACACAAACTCAAGCCTTGTGGGGTATACAGTCTCCCCGCAAATTCATTAGAGTTTTAGTAAAAATTTATGTTTTATGGGGCACTGTAAGCAATCTAAAACACTTTTCTTCTCTCTATTTAAAATTTCTACAAGCTAAACAATGGGGAAAGATTTTGAAAATGACTCTCCAACGATAACCTTTACACAGAAATTTGTGTTTATGATAAATTTGTCAGTTATGCTTATAAGATCTAAAGTGAGTACATTTAATCATTCAATAAATACTTTTTTGACACTGGCATTTTCCAGGCACTGTTCTAGGCTCTGGAAATATAACAGTCAACCAGATAGATAAGGTCTTAAAAGTAAGTAAATTAACAAATGCTTTATTTTAAGATAGTAGTGAATGCCATAACAAAAATAAAAGAGGAAAACCAACTACAGAATTATTGGAAGGTGGGAGATTAGATTGAATAGTCAGCTAAGTTTTAAATGTAAAGCTGACATTTGAGGTAAACCCTGTATTAAAGAAGAGTATATTCCAGATAGAGGCATCACTAAATGTAAAGAATAGGAGGCAAAATTCTGCTTGTATGATCAAGAGAGGTACTTGAGAGTAGGGTATAAGAAAATGTATCAGGAGATTATGTTGGACTTTGTAAGCCTTTTTAAGCAATAGGAAGCCATTGAAAGGTTTTAGGAAGAGAATTGCTATAAATTTTTCGAAGATCTCACCGGATGCCATACAGATAAAAATTAGAAGAGAACAAAGATAGAATCAGGTATCATTTAATAGGATATTACAATAGTTCAGGTGATAGATTATAGATAGCACTTTGGGTTGGGATTATAACAATCAAGATACTGAAAAAAAAAACCAGACTATTACTAATTCTGGAGACATAATCTATAGCATTGTTGATGGATTAAATGGTGGAGATGAGGGAAATGCCACCTGAGCAACTGAGGAAAGTGTAATATCATTAACTGAGATGAAGCAGATTGGGCAGAAAGGAGGATTTAAGGGGAAGGAGACAATTGAAAGTTCATTTTGCGATTTTAACTCCAGTTTTTGCTTGATTCATCTCTAGTAACCTTGTGTATTCCTTTTTTGGGAATTTGCTTTGTCAATCTTTAAAGTTTTACCCATAGATAATTTCAAGCTTCTATTTTGTAAGTGAAGTTATTTTATAATCTCTTTCTGAGAAGTCCATGATCTACAGTATTTATGTTTGTTTCTGTTGCCTAGATAGTTTTTTGGTGTTTCTACTTTATGTTGTCTTAGTTCCTGTACTCCTGGTTATTGTAAACTATGGAGTGAAAAACATATTGATACCTGTAATTTGAGGCTTAAAATGAATGCAACTGCCTCCAGAAGGTTTGTGTGAATCCTACTGCCAGACCTCTGGAGATACTAGCAATTCAGGATCAATTTAAACTAAGTTCAAGACCAGAACTTTCCTTTAGATAATCCAGTCAACTCAAAATCATGCTGTAATTCCATGCGAAAGCTTTTTCCTGTCTATTTTTGCCTTTCCCAAAGGAATGTAATTCTCTGGGTCCTCAGACCATGACTGGGAAATTCTCTGGTCAGACTCCCAAATTTTTATGGATCCTAGTTTGTTTTTGTTTTTGTTTTAAAGATTTTATTTATTTACTGGACACAGAGAGAGAGATCACAAGTAGGCAGAGAGGCAGGCAGAGAGAGAGGAGGAAGCTAGCTCCCCCCTGAGCAGAGAGCCAGATGAGGGGCTCAATCCCTGGACCCTGAGATCATGACCTGGGCTGAAGGCAGAGAGGCTTAACCCACTGAGCCACCCAGACACCCCGGATCCTAGTTTTGATTATTTTTCTGATCAGTGCACAATAGCTACCATGCTCACTTATCTCTCTCCATTTCCCTTTTCTCTCCTCTTTGACCTGATAATTCCTTATTGTCTTGTTAGATTTTTGTTGCTTTTCAGATGACTTTAAAATATATCTTCTCTATTTCTTTTAGCTATCTGGGGGTGGTGGGGGTAAAGATTGGTCCAATTATCTAACTAATCATTATGAGAAGCAAAGTGAAATATTTCATTTTAAATATGTAAAAGATGAAATGCCTGCTATAAACTAGGTGGAGATGTTGAATGGGGAAAATGGATATATGAGTCTAAAGCTCTCAGGGTCCAATATTACAGGTACAGTTTAGAGACACATCAACATAAGCATGTCTAATAAAGCCATGGGATCACATGGGATCCCTTAAGATGTGAATGCAAGTAGAGAAGAGGGTCAAAGGTCAAGGACCTATTCCAGAAAATAGGGTTTAGAATGAAGAAGAGAGTCTGGCAGAGTAGGCAGAAGTAGCTAATGCTGTTTGAGGTAAATCAGGATATCTTGGTGAAACTAAAGTTAAGAAAAGGAAGTATTTCAAGAAAGGAAGGTAACTAACTCTGTCAAATACTCCTGAGAGTGAATAAATGAAAACAAAGAAGAAACCATTGATTTTGACCATAAGGAACTCAGAGATAAAAACATTGTCAAGGAGCAGTGTGACTAACACTTTAATAATAGTCTAAAGAGGTAATATAACAAGTGGTAGAGACATTGAATGCTGACAACTCAATACTGTTGACCTTGAGCAACAGAGGTTTGAACTACTTGGGTCCATTTATAAATGATTGGTCTTTCTAAATATGTAAATATAGTATAATACTATAAATGTATTTTCTCTTCCTTATGACATTTTTTCCTTTATTTTTAGTTTGAATTCAGTTAGCCAACATATAGTACATCCTTAGTTTCAGAGATAGTGTTTCATGATTCATCAGTTGCATATAACACCCAGTGGCCACCATATCACATGCCCTCCTTAATGCCCATCACCCAGTTACTCCATCCCCCTAAGTTTGTTTCCCAGAGTCAAGTCTCTCATGGTTTGTTTCTCTCTCTGATTTCTTCCCATTCAATTTCCCCTCTCTTTCCCTATGATACTCTGCCCTATTCCTTATATTCCATATATTAGTGAAACCATATGATAATTGTCTTTCTCTGACTAACATTTCTCTTAGTATAGTGCCCTCCAGTCCCATTTATATCCACATAAATGGTAGGTGTTCATCCTTTCTGATAGCTGAGTAATATTCCATTGTATATATGAATCACATCTTCTAAATCCATTCATCTGTTAAAAGACATCTTGGGTCCTTACACAGTTTGGCTATTGTGGACATTGTTGCTATGAACATTAGGATGCAGATTCCCCTTTGTTTCAGTACATCTGTATCTTTGGGGTAAATACCCAGAAGTACAATTACTGGGTAATAGAGTAGCTCTATTTTTAACTTTTTGAAGAACTTCCATACTGTATTCCAGAGTGGCTATAGCAGGTTGCATTCCCACCAACAGTGTAAGAGAATTCACCTTTCTCCATATCCTTGCCAACATTTGCTTTTTCCTGTCTTGTTAATTTTGACCATTCTAAGTTGTGTAAGGTGGTATCTCATTTTGGTTTTTATTTGTATTTCCCTGATGACAAGTGATGTGGAGCATTTTTCATGTGCCTGTTAACCATTTGTATGTCTTCTTTGGAGAAGTGTCTGTTCATGTCTTCTGCCCATTTCTTAACTGGATTGCTTGTATTTTAGGTGTTGAGTTCGATAAGTTCTTTATAGATCTTGGATACCAGCCCTTTATCTGACAGGACATTTGCAAATATCTTCTCCCATTCTATAGGTTGCCTTTTATTTTGTTGACCATTTCCTTTGCTGTCCAGAAGCTTTTAATCTTAATGAGGTGTCAATTGTTCATTTTTGCTTTTTGTTTTCCTTGCCTTTAGAGACATGTCTAGAAAGAAGTTGCTGCAGCCAAGGTCACAGAGGTTGTTGCCTGTGTTCTCCTCCAGGATTTTGATGGATTCCTGTCTTACATTTAGGTCTTTCATCCATTTTGAGCTTATCATTGTGTGGGGAGTAAGACAATGGTCCAGTTTCATTCTTCTGCATGTGGCTGCCCAATTTTCTCAACACCATTTATTGAAAAGACTGTGTTTTTTCCACTGGCTATTCTTTCCTGCTTTGTTGAAAATCAGTTGGCCATAGAGTTGAGGGTCCATTTCTGGGGTCTCTATTCTGTTCCATTGATCTATGTGTCTGATTTTGCGTCAGTGCCATATTGTCTTGATAATTACAGTTTTGTAATATAGCTTGAAATCAGGCATTGTGATACTCCTAGCTTTGATTTTCCTTTTCAACATTCCCCTGGTTATTCAAGGTCTTTTCGAGTTCCCCACAAACTTTAGGATTGTTTGTTCTAGCTCTGTGAAAAGGGTGCGCAGGCAGAGAGCAACCACCCGATCTGCCTGGCTCATGGTTTCTGGTGACCCAAGTTAAGAGTCTTCTCCTGGGCTCTCTGGCCATAACCAGTTTCTCCACTCCACTGCTTGGGTACTCTACTGGCTCAGGCATCCCTGTTAGTTCTGTGTCTTCTGGGATCCTGAGACCACACTGACCCACCTAGAATTCTGCCCTTATCATCCCCTGAGCCTCTTTTACACAGGGATGTCTCTCACTGGCACAGATTTCTAAGGACTCTGATTTTGCACTCTGTGGCTATATCTCTTTCCAGTAGCCAGTTTATGGAGGCTCCCTACTCACTCTGTTTATATTCCTCCCACCAGGTTCACATCTCCATACCTCCTACCTTGCAAAAAGCCATTGCTTTTATAGATATATTTCCAGATATATTTTCTTACATCTCAGGCTGAATTCCTGGATGTTCAGAATGGTTTGATAGCTATCCAGCTAAATTCAGTGGACCAGGTAAAATGAGATCCCCTACTCTTCTGCCATCTTGCTTCTTCAATCCCTTATGACATTCTTAATAACATTTTCTTCTCTAATTTATTTTTTGTAAGAATACAACATACAATACATATACAATCAACAATAGGCTGTGAGTAATTAAGTAATTAAGTTTTGGGGCAATTGAAAGTTATAGGTGGATTTTCAACTATGTGGGAGTTGATCACCCTAATCCCCATGGCTTGTTCAAGGGTCCAAAGGTACTACTTTTTTATGAAAGGCGGGCACTTGATAGAGGAGAATTTATGATCAAGATCAGGTATTTTTAGATAGAAAATGACATGAGTGTTTTCTGATGAAACTGATCTTGTAGAGAGGCAAGAATTGCTGATGTGGAAGAGAGTAGGAGTACTTGCAAGTGCAAAGTGTTCAAGTGGGCCAGAGGGGAGACAATCAAGATGCCATGGGATTAGGAACATTTCTTTTACTGTGATTAGGCAGCAGACCAAGTAGGTTGATATTCATAAAAGCTGATATAATTGACGGTGGGCATTTATGTTTTCATTGGTTTTATTGGTCTTCATGGAAGACAGACTTATTTCCCAAAAGTTTCTTATCTCTGATGAGAAGTTGCATGTTAGGAAAGAACAAAGAGAAACATACCCAGGAAAGAGTGACTAGGATTATAAGTGAATCTTAAAATTTCACTCCTTAAGGAGTGAGTACATGTATATTTAGTCTCTTGAAAAGGCTTTGGGAAGACATGCTTCAAATAACTGAAGGGTAATCACAAAGCAAAGGCAATGATCGTTTGTGTGTTTAGCTCTAGAACACAGAGCTATGACAGGTGGATAGAAGTCACAGGAGGCAGATTTCAATTTATAGTAAAAACAAACTTTGTACTACCAGAATTTTGCAGTTGTGAGGTTATAAAATTTCCTTTACAGATAGTGTTCAGAGAGTTAGCGTAATTTCATGAGGACATTGTGGAGATATCACTTGCATTAAAAGGAGAAATTATGTTAGACGCTTTCAATGTGTACCAGAACTGAGCTCCATGAATTGTGTCGCTGGTCCATCTTCTCAAATCATTTCTCAACAATGCCTTTTCTTCCTTACATTTTGCTCTCAGAGGTAGTACTGTAGCATCTCAATTGTTCTTGATGTAGATTTTGAAAACAATTGTGGTGAGATAGGAAATATAGTTCAGATGGCCCCTTATGGTCGCATTTTACAAGCTTTACAGACAAAATATGCAGTCTGATAGAATTCCTCTGCTCTAGGACTGTCAGAAAAATTAGAGGAATCACATATCCAATTTCCAGTTTCTCCTTTTCCTTTTAGTGCTTTTGAACTTGAGTCTGTGGATAAGATGCTTCAGTGGGGTTGTTGCTTAATTAATTAGAGACAAGAGAAGAATAAAATTTTAAAGAGAGGATTGTAGATTACAGAGTCCCCTGTTCAGCAATGACATAGACTAATTCGACAATCGAAGGGTCAGTACCTGCAAAAGTAAGGACACTGCTTACAAGCATTAGCACCCAACTAGTAACAATGTGCATGCCAGGATAATGAACTTAAAACAATAGTAATTAGCAGGCTAAGACAAAGGATTAAAATTAAAAATGAATGGTGCATTGCTTCCGCTTCCTTGTAGAACAGCATTAAGCCAACTTAATCCATTTTAATTCATTGTGAAACCTGCAGTGCAAATGAGGTGGATTCAAGGGTCAGGTTCAGCTCCTGAGAAAGTGCGATACATTCACCTGTGACAATTCTTTCTGGAATGATAAAGTAAGGGAAGTCTCTTAAGAACTCTGAGTGACTCCACAAGGTCCCCAGAGATCAGGTGTCAAAGTTGTCTATCAGATGCCTGAAAAGAAAAAAGGGAAGCATTACTCAATGCTATTGTGAGACAGTTGTCATTGACTGATCAGGCCTTTGAAGCACGCTTTCACAGTCAATGAAACCACCTGAATAGATGAAAGCCAGACAGCTTCTGACAAACAAGAGTCTATGGAATATTCATTGTGCATCTGGGAGGGAAAGATTAATGTATTAGAAATTAAAATGGGACCAGAATGTATGATCTTGCTCTAACACTTGGCCAGACCTGTGTCACCCACTGCTAGGGCCTGAAGTCAACAGACAATTCTGCCAAGGTAACTGAGAATCATTAAGCATCCTGCTATTGTGCATGGTGAATAATAAAACTTTCCTCCTATTCTTTGCCTGGAGCTGACAATGAATAATTCTGGAGCTATTTGCAATGTTAACAGCACCTATCTTGCCCATCCATTCCTTTACGATAAGGATGGAAATATGCATTTCAACAGTCTGTACAGATACTGATTCACAGGCATTTCAAAGGACACCTGTCACTCAAGTGAAGGACCTGTCAGTCTTCAATGTATGATGGTGCCAAGAAAATGGCCAAAAAGATTATCTGTACTTTATTTCTTCCCTTTTTTCAGATTAAAACACTGTTATATTTGCCATAGACTGACAAGTGATTTACACTAGCAACTGTAACATATTTAAGACCAGAAAAAAAGCTATTCTCTTAGGCAGGCGTACTCTTCCAAGGTTTACAACTGTATCAAATATACTATCGCAAATGTGATCTGGGCCATACAGAATGTCATTATGCTTGATATTAGAAGCATTTAATCTGTTTGCTGACATAAAGGTGACATTGATAGAGTTGTATTTTTGATGTCAGTACCCAAGTAAATTTACTTTTAGGAAATTACAACTAGACTGGAATTATAAGGAGTTTTTAGAGTATGACCAGCTTTGTATTGGACATCTTCATTAAAATTATATGTGAGCAGCTTAAGATTTTGCTTCAACAGTGTATCAATGAGTATATGGTTTAGAATAGCACACCTTCATTAATCAATAGAAATTTGTGTCACTTATTAAAAAACTAAAATCCAACTACAAAAGAGACTCAACATTTCCTTCCCCGGACCAAAATTATGAACAGTATCTAGAATTTTAGAGATCTTCAAAGTTTTATTCCCCTGTACAAATACTGTGATTCTCTTCAGGATCCCAATATATATTAAACAAATTATTCTGCCTTTTCCAACTATAGTTAAGTTAATAATTAAATTAAATTTTTTTTTTTTGAAGATTTTAACTTTTTTTTTTTTTTTTTTTATTTCCAGCATAACAGTATTCATTATTTTTGCACCACACCCCGTGCTCCATGCAATCCGTGCCCTCTATAATACCCACCACCTGGTACCCCAACCTCCCACCCCCCGTCCCTTCAAAACCCTCAGATTGTTTTTCAGAGTCCATAGTCTCTCATGGGGAGGGTATGTGCTTTGGTGAGTGCTGTGAAGTGTGTAAACCTGGTGATTCACAGACCTGTACCCCTGGAGATAGAGTATTATGCCTCCATCAGAAAGGATGAATACCCAACTTTTGTAGCAACATGGACGGGACTGGAAGAGATTATGCTGAGTGAAATAAGTCAAGCAGAGAGAGTCAACTATCATATGGTTTCACTTATTTGTGGAGCATAACAAATAATTAAATTAAATTTTAAATTAATAAACTTCAAAGAGGTCCACCTTCCTCACACCTGCTGAAAGTCACAAGAGCTCATCTTTTTATCACGGTGTTATAGGTCTTTTCTTTTTCCTAAGAATGATGAGCCTATTAAGCTCCCTGTTGACCACACAGCAATTCTTGGGTGTTTTAGTGGTACTCACATAAAAAAAAAAAAGGCTTGCATTTGGTACATTAAAGAACTAACCTGTGAATTTCTTAAGCCTCTGGTTAGTGAGCAATCCCTCTCTTTCTTTTTGACAAGTAGTTCTTATAAGTATCAATCCTGTTTTTTTCTCAAAATTATGAGTCTATGGGTCATATAAATCCATAGGATATATTTTAAACTAGAGAACTGTTTTGTCAGGAAATTGTCCAAATCTCCCTAGCACCAAGGGATACATTGAAGCAATTAGAGCTAACTTTATTACTTTGTGATAGATAGATGATAGAGGTAGATGAATTAATCAGGAAAAGCTAAAAATTATATTCAAATTTGAGACTCTCAAACTCATACAACTATTGTAAAGTTATTAAAAAAATCATTAAAATCACTGATAGTGATACAATACAGTTAAATTATCAATTAAAACATTCTCTCATGAAACCCTGTTATAACAAAAATGGATGAAGCAAAGATAAAACAGAAATTGTCTCAGACAGAGAATAAAATGATTACTTAGAGCCAGATTCCCAGTATTGTGGTGTGTAAATATGAGGGTTCCATAAATCCCTAATTCTCTCCTTTCTTTATAGTGAATTTTTTATAGCCAAAGTCTATAATCCAGACATTGCAGATAACTTTTCCAGAAATAATTTCTAAGAAAGAAAGTGAGAAAAAGAGTGTGTGAGATTTTTTGAAACCTCTAGACATTGACCAGAA
This sequence comes from Mustela erminea, assembly GCF_009829155.1. Lineage (NCBI taxonomy): Eukaryota > Metazoa > Chordata > Mammalia > Carnivora > Mustelidae > Mustela > Mustela erminea. The sequence continues at coordinate 53,986,561 of NC_045621.1, forward strand.
ATTGTTTAAAATGACTTCTTAGGCATTCTGCTGTAAGAAATCATAAAACAAATGTATTAGGTCCCAATAACATATCAAATTTTTTAGTGGTTTGTTGATTACCAAGATGTTAATCACCCTCACATCCTTGAGATACTCATTTTGAGTGGCTTCTCTTCTCACTGTTTTTCTATCTTTCCTAAATATGTGTTTAAATTTCTCAAAGTTTAAGGTAGTTAGATTTCTTCTTTCCCTTTGTACTAATATCAATTTACAATGTAGTCACTTATTTTTTATGGCAATCTTTTGAGGTACTACTACCATCCCCATTGTACAGATGTAGAAACAGTCCAAGATCATGCAGTTAGATTTAAACTCAACCAACCTGACTCCAGAGTCTATGCTCAAAAAAGGTACTTTGTCTTAACATGAACTTATAATCAGAGAGTACCGAAGGCACTAAGATACATTAAAGTTATCGTACTTTTTACTATAAACTCTTTGGGAAATAAATTTGTCACAGAAAATTTACTCACATAACACAAATATTCTCTAATTAATGGGTATTTAAAATAATAACAAAAGTATGCCATTCTAATAATGTCTATTCAAGTGTTTTAAAATGATTCCAGCATGAGGAAGAAAAAGTATTTATATTCTCAACCCTATGTATTACTACATTACATTACTTGTTATACTCTGAATTTTCCCTAGTAAAGCCTATTTCTACTAGCTCCAAAGCACAACAGATCTAAAATTCGGTTTAGGATGACATCATATGTCCAATGTTTAATTGTTGCAGTACAATATATAGTATGGTTTGTGATGAATGGATTATAGAACAATCAAATATCATTTCAGGAGAGTAGCAACAGTGCAAAGCATTATTTTCAGATTTTCAAACTGATTAGAAAGGATGTCTATATGTCTAGATCAAAGCACAGCATTTCTTTTCCCTACCAATTCCCTTATCTCTAAACATATCCTTTGATATCCATTTTACCAATAGTCTTAAATTCATAGGTTTTAGCAATTGACATTATATTTTATATGTAAAATTAGGCAAGTGCTCTAGTAGTCCAGAAAACTAACTAGGATGTTATTTGTAACTAGCTTAATGTGTGATGATAATTGGCTGGGTTTGGGAAAGAAAAAGATGGCAAGAAAGTGAGAGAAATTTCTGAACTATGAGATCCCAGTTAATCTCTGGCAGAAATGAGGCTTAGAGGCTTAGATTCTAGTTTCTCATCACCACTCAACGGAACCCATGGACAGGCATTTGTCTTTTGACTGAAAAAGATAGAAGTTGCTTGAGTATGATGGAGGGTGGGGACATGTTGTATCCATTCTCCACAGATGAGGAAGTTGACTGAGTCTCCCTAAAGGTAAGGATTAGTCTGAAAAGTGTAGAGTTGTTTTTATTCGTTTTTGTTTTGTTTTGTTTTGGTTTTGTTTGTTTGTTTTTGAGAAACTTGGTGAGGCTCTTGGAACGCCCAATACGCTGTAGGTCTAGAGGAAGGGAGAGGCCTACTCTGCATCCCTTACTCTCACCTCTGGCCATGGCAACATATGTGGCATTCCAAGAATGACCCAGCTCATTTGTGTTACAGATGAGCATGAACTCAAGAGAGCCGTGAAGCAGTGCCAAGGTTCCTACTCCTTTAACAGATTTGAAATCTGTGGAAGCCAAAGATAAGAACATGAGGAGATTTGTCTACAAACATATGTGGTACATACTCCAGATATTCCCAGAATAGCTTGGGAGACTGGGTTCCAGGGCATATAACAAGACAAAAAAATAAAGATAAGAATATCCACTGTCTTCATTTGGAATCATAGTCTGACTAAACTTGAGGACACTAGGGTTAAATTTAATGGAGAAATTTTGGGGTGCGTTATTTGGTGATAAGAAGTAGCGATATGCCTTAAGCATAAGTTATAGATTTAGCATTAAAAGTGTAAAATGCCTCATTTATAATTTTTATATTGATTAGACATATAAATGATAATATTTTGGATATATTGGATTACATAAAATATCAACATTAATTTTGCTTGTTTCTTTTCACTTTTCTTAATATGGCTATTAACAATTTAAAACTATATATGTGGCTCACATTTGTAGCTTATAATATATTTCTATCCAATAATACTGCCCTTGATGGTGCCTCCCAGGATGTAGCAATTGGAATGGAATGGTGGCAATCTAGATTATTTTAGTGGATAAGAGATTCACTTTACCCTAACTATGTATATATTTTAATGTATTAAAAGAAAATAATGGAAATATCAAACCATGGCTTTTTGTAGTATTGTTTTAGGATAAAGATAAAGTAGCTAGCATCATGATAATCCTGTTTACATAGACCCAGGAATTACCAACATCACAAACATTCCCTTATCAACTGTTCAAAAATAATGATCATGCAGATGATTCCAATTGCTAGTATCTTGAATTTCTATGCTTACTCCTGCATTCTTTCAATTCATACCTCATACTATAATACATATAGTCAATTGACTATATATAGTGTGATAAGCTCTTCAAAACTTTCCAAACAAAACTTCTAACATGGAAAATCATATACCTGTTAGGAACTGAAATATAAATATATCTAGCACATGAATATGTTTATTTGGACAATAAAAATTTATTCTTACACGGCATTCTGCTTACATCAGTATTCCTTAAAAGACCAAATGAATCACATAGATGAAATGAGGCCAATACTGGAGCTATAAAATGTTGAATTCTCTCAATTCTAAGATCTGGTTAGGACATCATTGAAGTGCTCCCTGAAAGTGTACTTTACACTCAATTCACTTACTACATATTTACTGTGTACATATCAAAAACAGTTTTAGGCTTAGGAGATAGGGCAGTGAACACAAAAATCACTGCCTCCAGAAACTTACTTTTGATTGACAATAAAGGGAGAGACATAGAGGGTAAATACATAAGATTCTATAGGGTTTTGTAGGCCACTGTAAAGACTTTGGCTTCTACTGTGAGTGGACTAGAGTTTTTGGCAAAGCGGTGATATGATCTTGTATACTAAAAAAATAATGTTGACTGCTGTATGGAAATTAAGTAGTTGGGGTCTGAAGGCAAGTTGGCAAGTCAGGAGACCAGTTAGGAGGTTATAAAATAGTCCATACAGGACATGATGGTGACTTAGAAAAGATGGTAGTGATGAATCCGATGACACACGGTTGAATTCTGCATGTAAGTTCGTACACATTTCTGATGGATTCGGGTGTAAGGTATAGAGCAGAGGAAAGAGAGAGAGAGTGAGAGAGAAAGAGAGCAAGAGAGAGAGAGAGAGAGAGAGAGAGATCAACATTGACTCCAAGGTTGGAAATATGGTGTCTACTATGAGGATATATTTGAAAGAATTGATAAAAGATGCTCATGAATATTTTTCCAAACCAGATGGTAAAAGTGAGTGGATAAGAAGTGCTTGTTTGCACCAGTCTATGAATAGGACAGATTCAAAAGAAACAGGTTTGGGAGACTGCTTCATATGGTTTCTTGGAATACGATTGTATTGAAAAAGAATCGCATATCAATATGGTTAGTAATTCTCAGTATCGAAACCTATCAAAGGAATTGGATGAAATATCTTGCTCTTTCTCAGTAGATACATGTGTGAGAGGAAATGTTCATTCTTGCTTGCTGCAAAACAAAACAAAACAAAATGCATTCATCCTACTGATAAGGAACCCAATTTTTTCCTTCTTACTAAGTATCATCTAGCCAAGTAACACTTTATCCTATTATACAATTGACAACGTCATTATTTTTTTTTTTAAGATTTTATTTATTTGTGTGTGTGTGAAAGAGAGAGAGCTCATAAGCAGAGGGAGGGGCAGAGGGAGAGTGACAAGCAAACCCCTGGGCAAGCTGGGAGCCCTACCTGGGGCTCAACTCCAGGACCTTGTGGTCATGACCTGAGCGAAAGGCAGCCGTTTAACCAACAAAGCCACCTAGGCACCCAAAAAACGCCATTATTTTTAAGAATTAACTTGCCTTTAGGTGAGAAGTAAGCTGATTAAATTTATTATTAACATCATTTTATATTTTAATTTCCAAATTAGCCATATTGTTTTATATTGTGTTCATTTCATGGTTACTTTGGTTCATGGCACCTGACTGGTTATGCTGTTTTTAAGGCATTTCAATAACACAATTGAACTGATTAAAAATTATTAAATGAGTACTTCAATAGGTGGTATAGAATATGAAAAAAATCTTGAAGTTTTGGCTCAGGTGATTCAGTTCACGCTTCTGAGCTGAGTCAGTCCTGAGTAGGTAGGAATATCTAGTCTTCTCATGCCCATCTGGCATCCTGCTGATTCTTATCAGCTATAGAATATGTAATTTCCAGTCTATTATGGCACTGCTTGAGGCACTATACATAGTAAGTTATAAGAATAATACTCTTATCTTTGAGAAGTGTATAACTTTATGCAGGCATATCTAATTTTAAAGGAAAACACCAAGAAGCATGAAAAGAAAAATAACATAAGCTGCAGAATTTTCCCTCCTGATTTTAAGAAATACAAATCTTTTACTTAAGGCAGAATTCAAAGCTTCAAAATCTATCTCCCTCATAAAGCTTTGCCTTTTAACACCATCCTATTTAACTGTTTTATATTGTGTTCATTTCATGGTTACTTTGGTTCATGGCACCTGACTGGTTATGCTGTTTTTAAGGCATTTCAATAACACAACTGAACTGATTAAAAATTATTAAATGAGTACTTCAATAGGTGGTATAGAATATGAAAAAAAAACGTGAAGTTTTGGCTCAGGCGATTCAGTTCATTCTTCTGAGCTGAGTCAGTCCTGAGTAGGTAGGGATATCTAGTCTTTGCACACATTCCTTTAATATATATATATATATATATATATATATATATATATATATATGTGTGTGTGTGTGTGTCTGTTCATAGGCCATATTATAGAACTTAAATACTGCTTTCTTGCTGTTTTCTAATAAATTAATAAATTATTCTAATAAATTATTTTTTTAATTTCTATATTCTTTAGAAGTCTCTGTACATAATAAGTATTGCCAAAATATAAGTGATTTTTTTTGCCTTTAGTACACTATAACTTTTAAGAATACTTTTTTTTTTTAAGATTTTACTCATTTATTTGAGAGAGAGAGAAAGACCATGAGAAGGAAGAGCGTCAGAGGGAGAAGCAGACTTCCTGACGAGCAGGGAGCCGACGCGGGACTCGATTCTGGGACTCCAGGATCACGACCTGAGCTGAAAGCAGTCACTTAATCATCTAAGTTACTCTGGTGCCCAAGACTACTATTTTTATAATCTTTTTAAATTATCGTTCACAGCTCCAAAAGATTTTTCTTCCTAGAATCAAAAGTCCAACATCAAAACTTTGTGGTTTATTGTTTGCCCAGCATAGTTCATAGTGGCATCAGTCACTGTCTGTATCATCCACACACTATGCAGAGAAGCAGAAGAGATACAAGGAGAGGATAACATCAGGAAACATATTTCCATTGGTCAAATGCTTATACCTCTACCAAGTTCCTGGTCATGTCTGGTACCAGAAAAATGCAGCTCAATTCAAAATTATCATCCTATTAAGACAAAGATAGCTTACATTAAATAAATAGGAAAAAAATCAGATAAATTTCAAAGTTAGGATCACCTCTGGATTGTTATTTAAACCAAAAGGCACATTTCTCTGTACATCTGCCTCAAAATTAGTCAGGGGCTTTGAACTTTGAAAAGTCATCCATTCTTGTCTCCTCTCCCTTGCTGACTCTTACTCTGATATATTAGCATCTAATCCTGTTTATTTTTGTCTTTGTTGTTTTCAGCTTTAATGATTTCCAACTCATAGAACATCCTATTCACAAGAGAATCCATCTGAAGTCCCACCTTTGCAGTAACTGGAGAATGACAAATAGCTTGACAACAAAGCCCACTTCAATCTGTGCAGAAAACTCAGCAGCATGACAGACATCCCTTGTCAAATAGAATTAGGCCTTGCAGAATTTTACCCTACTAATTTGGGGGGGGATTTAGTGACATGATTCAAACAAAAGGGCTTGCAGGAATCTGCATTTTCAAAACTGCTTATTTCCCCCGGTTTGTCTTCAACATCTTCTGCAGGTATCAGGTATATTGCATTCCCAAAACTAATTTTTCTGAAAATTTCCTTCTAAATTTTTCTTTCCATTCTTTATAAGAGAAAATTTTCCCTTGAGTCATTTCACTTAAAGTATTGTAACATAAAATTGTTTCAATGACAGAAATTTTATAAGCAAGAAATATCAAAATAAAGTTCAGAATCCTTCTTTAGAGGTCAGGTTTTTCTTTCTCAAAAGAAGCTTTATTTAGAAACTAACTTTTTTTTTTTTTAAAGATTTTATTTATTTATTTGACAGACAGAGATTACAAGTAGGCAGAGAGGCAGGCAGAGAGAGAGAGGAGGAAGCAGGCTACCTGGCTGAGCAGAGAGCCCGATGCGGGGCTTGATCCCAGGACCCTGGGATCACGACCGGAGCCGAAGGCAGAGGCTTTAACCCACTGAGCCACCCAGGTGTCCCTAGAAACTAACTTTTTAACAGAAGATCGGTAGTAAGGTTCAATAGAAGATACAGATGGAAAACATCCATCTAGGTGAGAGTTTGACTCTCTTGACTTGGAAACCAAAAAATATCGGTGTAATAAAAATATTGATTACTTTCACCTAAAGGATATAAAAATAGCAACTTTCAACCTCATCTCTGGCTAAATTTTTAAAAAATGAATAATATATAGTCAGGAAGTTAAGATCAAGACCAACAATGCCTTTACGAAACATAGTGAGTACCTTATTTCTATGATTCTACACCATGTACCCATAACTGCCATAACTCTAATGTGTCTTTGTTCCTTACCAAATTGTGAGCTCTGTGACTTGTCCATTCGTGTTTACTCATAACCGGTGATATACCTGGAACATGGTAATGGTCAAAGGTGTGAATGAATGAATAAATAAATAAGTGTGTTGAGTGAAACAGGGTAGTAAATAAATAATAGTGTTATGTTGCTCAGTTTTACAGCATCATTTTTTCCAAAACTTTTCTGGCCACAAGCATAGCATATTATAAATGCAAGTTCCCGGCCCCCATCACAGACTTAATGAATCAGAGTCTTCAGAAATTTAGCATTTCAGGCAAGGAACCTCTATTTTCAATTAACCAGGTGATTCTCACTGAGTTTACAAAAACTTCTGAATAATGGGCACATGAGGTACATCTAACTTTACTCTTATCATGGGTTTATGTGAGATTTCAATCTACATTTGCTTTAGAAATTATAGCAGAATGTATTTTTTGCTAATGAATTTAGAAATCTTTATAAAATATACTACTTCTTAGGAAATTAAAATTACTGAAATTGACACAATATGAAGTATTTTAAAAACCTGATTATTCTAGAGGAAAAGGGGCAAATAGGCAAAGAATTTCAATACACAATTTTAAAAAATGATTTATGTATTTATGTTAGAGAGACAGTGTGGTTGTGGAGGGCAGGAGAGGAAGAGACAGACTCTCAAGCAGACTCCCTGCTGAATGCAGAGTCCAACAAGAGGCTCAGTCTCACGACCCTAAGATCATGACCTGAGCCACAACTAAAAGTCCAACGCCCAACTGACTGAGCCACCCAGGTGTACTGAATATATAATTTTGAAAAATATACAATGGGCAGTATAACATAAATATAATATCATAGTTGGTGTATAAACAAATATCAACTATAATTTTTATTATAGTTAACAGATAATATATTAGTTTCAAGAGTACAACATAGTGATTTGACAATTCTATAATTATTCAGAGCTCACCACAACAATTGTGAACTATATCACCTATTGCTGCTCTAAACATTGGGATGCAGGTGCCCCTTTGGAACCCTACATTTGTAACTTTGGGTAAATCCCTACTACTGCAATTGTTGGGTAATAACAGTAGCTCTATTTTCAACTTTTTGAGGAACTTCTGTACTGTTTTCCAGAGTGTCTACACTACTTTGCATTCCCACTAACAGTGCAAGAGGATTCCTCTTTCTCCACATCCTCACCAACATATGTCGTTTCCTGACATGTTAATTTTAGCTGTTCTGACAGGTGTGAGGTGATATCTCACCATGGTTTAGATTTGTATTTCCCTGATGATGAGTGAGGTTGAATATCTCTTCACAGGTCTGTTAGCCATCTGGAGGTCTTCTGTGGAAAATTGTCTGTTCATGCCTTCTGCCCATTTCTTAACTGGATTGGTTGTGTTTTTTGGCATGGAGTTTGATAAGTTCTTTATAGATTTTGGATACTAACCCTTTATCTGATAAGACATTTGCAAATATCTTCTCCCATTCTGCCAGTTGTCTTTTGGTTTTATTGACTTTCCTTTGCTGTGTAAAAGCTTTTTATCTTGATGAATTCTCAATAGTTCATTTTTGCCTTTGTTTCCCTTGTCTTTGGAGATGTGTCTAGCAAGAAGTTGCTGTGGTCAAGGTCACAGAGGTCACTGTCTGTGTTGTCTACTAGGACTTTGATGGATTCCTGTCTTGGTTTTCCATCCATTTTGAGTTTATTTTTGTGTATGGTGTAAGACAATGTTCCAGTTTCACTTCTGTTTGTGGTTGTCCAATTTTCTCAGCACCATTTGTTGAAGAAACTCCCTCTTTTCACTGGATATTCTTTCCTGCATTTTTGAAGATTAGTTGACCATAGATTTGAGGGTTCATTTATGGGTTCTCTATTCTGTTCCATTGATCTACGTGTTTATGTTTGTGCCAGTATCATACTGTCTTGATGATTACAGCTTTGTAATAAAGCTTGAAGTAAGGCATTGTGATGTCTCCCCCTTTGATTTTCCTTTTCAACATTCCCCTGGTGATTCAGGGTCTTTCTGGTTCCATACAAATTTTAGGATTATTTGTTCTAGCTCTGTGAAAAATATCAATGGTATTTTTTTTTTTAAGATTTTATTTATTTATTTGACAGAGAGAGATCACAAGTAGATGGAAAGGCAGGTAGAGAGAGAGAGAGAGAGGGAAGCAGGCTCCCTGCCGAGCAGAAAGCCCGATGTGGGACTCAATCCCAGGACCCCGAGGTCATGACCTGAGCCGAAGGCAGCGGCTTAACCCACTGAGCCACCCAGGCGCCCAATATCAATGGTATTTTGATAGGGATTATTTTCAATGTGTAGATTTCTCTAGGTAGCATAGACATTTTAACTATATTTTTTCTTCCAATCCATGAGCATGGAGCATTTTTCTACATCTTTGTGACTTCCTCAGTTTCTTTCATGAGTGTTCTATAGTTTTCTGAATACAGATATTTTGCTCCTTTGGTTAGGTTTATTCCTAGTTATCTTACAAGTTTTGGTGAGATTGTAAATGGGATTGATTCCTTAATTTCTCTTTCTTCTGTCTCATTGTTAGTGTGTAGAAATGCAACTGATTTCTCTTCATTTATTTTATAACCTGCCACATTTCTGAATTCTTGTATGAGTTCTACCAATTTAAAGTCTGCCATTTTAAAAAAGAGAAATGGGATAATTTCACCTTTTATAGTATTTATTTTTGTTTTGACTTCTGTGCCTGTATACTCTGATGCTCTCAACTAGGATTTTGGATTTGAGGAAATTTTACAAAATAAATGCTCATTTTAAGATTTTTTTCTTGGAGACTACTGTAGAGGTGAGAATGCAGTGACTTTGGGGTGAATGCCTAGTGGAATTGAGCAGCAAAGTGACTTATTCCTAAAGTAAAGTTTAGTGATGACAGAATCTGTGCTGGAATCCTAAATTGAACCATGACTAAGGAAGATTATTGATCATATGTTGTTTCCCTTGCTTTCTGTATAACCCATATTCTTTACCTTTTCTAGTGACTCTGAATTACCCGGTTCAAATTCTATACCTTAATTTTCTTACTTAGGTAGAACTGACTTAGGCTGTTTATAATCAAGAGACTTCTCTAGTTCATCTATAAAATTGACAGACTGAAGGATAAATTGAAAGTACCCACTATTAGATGATACAGAGATTTTTTTAATTAAAAAAATTTAAAGTTTTTATTTTAGTTCATTTGTTAGCATGCAGTGTTATATTAGTTTCAGGTTGTACAATATAGTAATTCAACACTCCCCTACATTAACCTGTGCAGATGAGATACAGTTTTAAAAAAACACTTTCTAGGGCACCTGCCTGGCTCAGTCAGTGGAACATGAGACTTTTGAACTCGGGGTAGTGAGCTTGAACCTCACGTTGGGTATAAATCTAACTCTTAAAAAAAAGAAGCACTTTCCAATGAAGGTAGCTGAAGCATAAGGATTTTTGAAGTCTACTTTGTAATATGGACCAAATGCCTTGCAATATGCATGTCTGATCTTTTCTTTTTGGAAATATATTCTAAAGAGGAAGAAACCATGAGAAATTATAAGGGTATTAATTTGGGGTTTTTTTTTTGAATTTTGAAAATTAGAAATAACTTAAATGTCCATCATTCAATTGTATATTATGGAGCCATTTATTATTTGCACAAAACAAGTTTTTGAGATAATAGCACAAAAGAGTAGGTCATAAATTTTTTTTGAAAATATGATACTAAGGATATTGTAGTAGCCAATGGCCAAGATGCTCCCAAGATCCTTATCTCCCAGTATTCCAAACCTTGTATGGTTCCCTTCCACAGTGAATTATGGTTGACTTATGTGACCAATGGAATGGTAAGGAAGTGACAGTATTTGACTTCTGAAGCTAGTTCCTAAAAGACATCGCACCTTCTGTCATAGTACCATGGGTCACTCTCTGTGGAGAAAGGCAGATGTCTTTGGGAGAGGCCCATGTAGAGAAGTGAAGCCTCCTGTCAACCACCAGCACCAGCTTACCAGCCATATGTGTGAACCACCTTACAAATAAACCACCCAATAGTCAAGACTTCAGATAACTACACTACTAGCTGATACCTGATTGCAATATCCTATGAGTATCCTAAGACAGAAATGTTCAATGAAGCCATTCCCTGTTCCTGACTTATAGAAAATAATGAGGAATTATTGATTATTATAGTTTTAAGCTATTGGGTTTTAAGGTAACTTGTTGCATAACATTGTATTAATACAGAGTTGTAAATAATGTGTATATTAATATGTGTACATGCTTAAAAAATGCCCAGAAAGATATAAATTAGAAAGCTGACATGGTCTCTTTTTATTTTTAACTTTGTGGACTTCCTTTATGCATTTCTTTATATTTTTTGCAATTGTTGAACAATAATAATTGCATCACATATCATAACATGAAAACTTTAAAACAAATGATAAACAATTTTAAATGATATCAGAAAAGATAAAACTCAGCATACAGAAACACAAAGCAGAGGTTTATTAGAAGAAATGCAAGCAAAACAATTATGGAGCAACATCTTTAGAATACTGAGAGAAATAACTGTCATTCTAGACTTATACAGATAGCATAAATATATTTCAAATGAAAGTGAAGTAAATACTTCTGCAGACATACAAGTTTGAAAGTATCATCATGAATCTATATCACAGAAAGTCCTTTAGAAAAGAAGAAACATATCAGTTGTAGATATAGGTATACAGAGGAATAAAGAGCATAGCAAATAATAACTATGTGGATAAATACATATTTCTCTAATTATTATTTTTTTTAAAAGAAACTGACTTTAAATAAAAACAAAAACTATATCTGGGGGCACCTGGGTGGCTCAGTGGGTTAAACCTCTGCCTTCAGCTCAGGTCATGATCTCAGGATCCTGGGATCGAGCCCCGAGTCGAGCTCTCTGCTCAGCAGGGAGCCTGCTTCCTTCTCTCTCTCTGCCTGCCTCTCTGCCTACTTGTGATCTGTCTGTCAAACAAATAAACAAAATCTTTAAAAAAAAAAAAAAAACACTTTATCTGCTGGAGTTTCTAACGCATAGAAGTAAAATGTATGCTATCATTACCAAAAAGGCTAGGAATCAAGAAATGGAAGGACACTGTGGTTTAAGTTTTTTATATCTGTAAGTGAAATGACATAATATCATTGCAAGGTAACATTTAATAAATTAAAGTTGTATAATATAAATCCTAAAACAACCAATAAAATAACAAAACAAAGCTAAAAGTAGTAAGACAAAAAGGAAATAATAAGGAATTATTAAAAATACTGAATGCTACAGAAGACAGAAAAAAGAGGAAAATGAGTGAATAGTTTATGTGCTTATCAGATATTATCCTAGGTAGTTGATTTACTTAATCAGCCATGAGTTAGATTTACAGCCGAAAGAGAAAAGGAGAACAAATAGCAAGGTGGCAAATTTAATCCAGCCATATCAATATTCTTTAGACCCTAATTAAAAGACAGAGATTATTTTATTGGATGCAAAAGCAAAACCTCATTAGATGATGCCTAGAAGAAATGCACTTCAAAAATAATGCCATAAACGAATTAAAAGTAAAAGGATATTGTGGGGCACCCAGCTGACTCTATTAGTTCAGCACCAGACTCTTGATTTTGGCTGGAGTCATCATCTTGGGGTCATGGAATTGAGCCCAGCACTGGGCTCCGCACTTGGTAGGGAGTCTCCCTTGGGATTCTCTTTCTCCCTCTGCCTCTGCCCCTCTCCCTGATTGTGTGTGCTCCTTCCCTCCCATTTTCTCTCACTCTAAAATGGATAGACAAACTTTTAAAAAATAAAATATGAAAGTAAGGATGCAAAAAGTTATAACATGATAGCATTAATCACAAGAAAATTGGAGGGATGTACTAACATCAGATAAAGTAGATTTCAGAGCAAAGGATATCACTGAGGATTAAAGAGGGTTATTTATTAGTAATGAAGTTATTAATTCACCAAGAAGAAATAAAAAGTTTATGTTTTCAGGTATATTTTGACCATGGTCATAAATACATCTAGTATTCCTAACCTCACAAACTTTGGCTGCCTCATGGAGGAAACACTTGAAAGAATGAAAGGAAAAACAAAACAAAAAGCAGATGTTACCTGTGGTAGACAGAACACTGGCCTAGCCAAAGATGTCTACTCCCTAATCACTGGAACCCATGAATATGTCTCATATGGAAAACAAAACTTTTCAGATGTGATTAAGGTTAAGGACCTTGATTTGGGATGTTTATTCTCTTATTCTCGATTATATGGACGGATCCAATTTAATTATATAATTCCTTAAAAGTGAGAATCTTTTGCAGCTGAGTCAGGGAGACTATGTTGACAAATGAGTCAGAGAGATGTGACATTGTTAGCTTTAAAGATGCAGGACGAGCATTTCAATGGCAATGTGGGTAAACTCTAGAAGATGGAAAAGCCCAGAAAACGGATTCTCCCTAGAACCTGCAGGAAGGAACACAGCTCTTCCAACATTTTGATTTTAGTCCAGGAAGTCTGTATTGGACTTCTTACCTAGAGAAATGTAAAATAAAATAATAAATATGTGTTTTGACGCCTCTAAGTTTGTGGTAATTTGCTACGCTAGAGTTATGAAACTAGTACAATACTGATTACTGAAAGTAATCTGATAAGGAGCTTTGGAGTATACTGAACAGAAACTAATCTTTTCTACTATTCAACTGCGATACCTTGCATTTCATAATACTTTTTAATTTTGTGGTTATTTTATTTCTAAACAGTGACAATCTAAATATCTGAAATACCTTTACGACAATATGAGTAGAATCTAGATGCTTCTTTATCCACCCCAATTATTTGAATTTATTATTTTGTTCTGCTATCAGAATACAACTTGGATGTGGGGATCTGGTTCCTTGCTGCTGTAATGCAAGTTATAGTGCAAATAGACTGGAGTGGCATCCACTCAGGGTTCAACTCTATATAAAGGTATTTCTCTGAAGAAAGAAGACATAGCTTTTAAAGACTGTCCTCTTTGTATTTTCAATTGTCTCTTTTAAGGATCAATTGGACCACAAAGCTAAGGAGTCAGTAATTTGCCTTTGTTCCCTGAAACTGCTTGTTTCTATTTATTTGTTTTTTTGTGGTGTTTTAGTCTGTTCAGGCTGCCATAACAGAGCACCATTGTAAGGCTGTTTACAAGTCTTAGTAGCTTATAAACAGCAAAAATCATAGCTCTTAGAAGTTCAACATCAAGCTACCAGCAGATTTGGTGCCTGGGGAAGATGTTTCAGAGTTAATAGCTGGCCCCCTTTTTACTATGTATTCATGTGGTGGAAGAGATGAAGGAGTTCTATGGGGTCACTTTTGTAAGGGCACTAATCTCATTCCTGAGAGCTCTATGCTCATGACCTAATCACCTCCTGAAAGTACTACCTCCAAATCATCATACTGCGTGTTAGAATTTAATAAAGGCATTTGGTGGGGGGACACAATATGAAGTCTATAGCACATAGTACAATATAACTCAGTTGCATATTTGCAAAAATGGTGTATGGATGCCAAATGATACTGTTTACAGTGATCGTTGTATTTCTTTTAGTTTCTGCTAACCATAGACTGAATTAATTTTAGCTAGAACTTGTTCAACAGGTTTTTTGTTTGTTTTTGTTTTGTTCCAGTGAAGGATTGTTTTGCTGACCTGTTCATCTCTGACCTGTTTTATGTCCACTTTACATAATGCACAGTGACAAGAAAGAGGAAAAAAAAAGTTTTTTTTCATTTTCAAATGTATTTAGATATAAGAGGATTCTATTTAGTGTAACATCATAAAGACGCCAAACAAGGACTGATACTTTAATCTGTGAGGTGTTGAATTCTCTAACTACTTTCCTGGGCTTAGTTTAAGAAGAAAAGCATATCAAAGAGATTGAGGAATAATTGGCAGAATTTGAGCGTGTGTATATAAATATAGTATTTAAAATACAATGAATTTCAGGACAATATAGTAAGTTTGGTTTACATAGAAGAATTATTTTAATTTAATTAGTTTATAATTATGTTTCCCTAATAAAAGTTTTAAAAACATATACATATCACTATAAAAAGTGGAAAAAAATGGTTAACTATATATTAAAAGTATAAAGGATCTGAATTTCAGCCCAATGTTTTGCCATGTGACTCAAGTAAAGAAAAGGTACAGTTTGTTGGAACATCACTATATACCTACTTATTACTTACTACTTATGTACTTACTACTAGGTACTTAATTTCTCATATAATCTTCATATTTCATGACTCAGATTTATAGCCATTTTAAAGATGTGTATACTGATACTGAAATTATATTGTGTAAAAACACTCAGCTGGTAAGAAAGGTTAGATTCAGAAACAAATATTTAGTGAATTACAACTTACTATCTATCCAACATGTACAAAGCAATAGACTACATACTGACATTTGTTAAAATGAATAGGAATAGGTTTTTACTAGAGAATCTGGAAGGTAGAAGGCAAATGCAATATGAAGTAAAATGGTATAAAAGCTAATGATTTCAGATTCACATCACTTATCACCTTTCCACTGTGCTACGTTCTACTTTTATAGTAAACTCCATTTATTCAACATTCTTCTCTTACTTTGACAATATATGCTACCAGATTGTTCTAACTTCTTGCTTTTCTCAACTCCACTATCAACTTTTATGGACATACACTGAAGGTGGTTGAGGCTACACGTTCCCATCTTCTCATTCCTGTCTTAACCACCCTCCCTGCTTGAGAGTTCTACTGATCTCTGGAAGGCCAGGATGGATGCAGTCTGTTGTTGCAGGAGACGAACCCACCCTCCTTGTCATTATTTGTTAAAAGCTCTTTTAGTCCTTAACTTTTTCTTGATCTTTCTATCTATGCCTCAGCTTAACAGAAATTCAGATTTCTTTGAGAACCCTCTCCAAATTGTTTCTACTGACCTGTTCTCCCATTCTGCATATTATATACCACCAAAAAAATTCCTCAAGTATAGTCTAGGCAGTAAATTCCATGAGTGAAAAATTACAAGGAATCCTACTACTCCAGGATGACCTCATCTTAACTAGATATATCTGCAATGACCCTATTTCCAATTAAGGTCACATTCTGAGGTACTGGGGATCAGCACTTCAACATATATTTGGGGGGACACAGTTCATCCCATAACACTAAGTTTTGGCTTTGTTGGTTTTCTCTATTATATCTTCAATTTCTTTATTATTAAGAAGATATTTACTTAAATAAAGGTATTTGATATCTTTAATTCATTCATTCATTCATTCATTCATTCATTTCCAAATGTATCTTTTTTATTGTTTCTTATCCACTTTCTTTAGGCTTTCTTTTTTGGTCTTTTTCTAACTTCTTAAGGTGTATATTTAGAGCACTGAGTTTCAACTTCCCTTCTTGTATAACCTATGATGCAAGGTCATTATTATATCTGTAACCACAGCATCTTATAAGATTTTATGTCATATTTTTATTATTCAATTGAACATATATTCTAATTCTTATTGAAATTTCTTATCTATATATTATCTAGATAAATATATATCTATATATTTCTTACCTATATATTATTTTAATCTGGTGATATTTTTATTCTATTGAGTTTAGTTTAGTTTTTTTTCTCAATTACAAATGCCCACATTATCAGTCAGACCTACTCAAAACATGAGTCTCATCCGGCATCACACTTTACTAATATTTAACAAAAGATTTGACATAGTCACAGAAATAGTTACACCAATACTTAAGAGACCCAAATTCATTAAACACTGCTCCCTCAGACACCTCTTTCAAACCAGGATGTCATTTAGATTCAGAATGACAGGCACTAACCTTGTATGCTCAGTGAATTAGTTGGGGCCGTTTAGTTTTGGGATCTCTCAGCTTTTGTAAGTTATTAGACACAAAGCCAGAAAGAGTATATGAGTAGTTCTGTTTTTCAGGATATCAGTGGCACATATATCCAAGAAGCTGCAAGTTTATTTATATACCAGGTATTTTCTGACGCAATCATTTCTCAGATTAATAGTCATACATAAAAAACATCTCTGAAAAATTCTCATTTATAATCTAGATTGTAAATTCCAAAGGTCAAAAATTATGAGTAATTTGGTTAGGGTTAAAATCAGTCTCTGGCTTCCTGACAAGAGGGAAACTATTTACCGACCCACTTTTAACCCTTTTCTACCTCATTCCATTGTGGTCAGAGTACATACTCTGAATTTGGCCAATCCTTTGAAAGTTGTTAAAAATCTGGCTTTATGGCTCAGTATATGCTTGATTATGGTAAATATTCCCTATAGTCTTGAAGACTTTATTTATTTATTTATTTGACACAGAGAGACACAGAGAGAGAGATCACAAGTAGGCAGAGAGGCAGGCAGAAAGAGAGGGAAGCAGGATCCCCACTGAGCAGAGAACCCCATGTGGGGCTCAATCCCAGGACCCTGAGACCATGACCTGAGCTTAAAGCAGAGGTTTAACCTTCTGAGCCACCTAGGTGCCCATCCCTGTCATCTTGAAATGAATGTATATTCTTCTATGGTTGAGGCAGAGTTATATTCATATAACTAAGTTAAGCATTTTTAGAGAAGTTGTTTGGCTTTTCTGTGTCTTTACTAAGTTTTTGTCTGTTTGTTCTGCTTGGTAGTATGAGAGATGTGGTAAAAAGTTTCCTCTGTAGTTCTGGATTTATCAACTTCTACTATATCATTTTTGCTTTATCTACTTTGAAGTTTATTAAACAATATAAAAATTTAGAATTGTTGGGCGTTACTGGATGATTTCCCTTAAATCACTTGAAAAGCTTGTGCTTATTTTTACTGACACTTCTGTCTTTTTTACTTATTTTTACTGACGCTATCTATCCTTACCTGTCTGTGTCCTCATATTTAAGGTATGTCAATCGTAAAGATTGCATAATTAGGCTTTGTTGTTTTTTAATGTATCCTGAAATTTTTTCTTTTGAATATTTAGACCAGTTATGTTTAGTATAATTATTCATCAATTTGAGTTTGTATTTACCATTTTATCCTTTGTTTTCTGTTGAACCATTAGCCTTTCAGTTATCCAAAAAGTTTCTTTCTTCAAGTATGTCCATTTCTTTTTTTTTAATTTAATTTTTTTCAGTGTTTCAAAATTCATTGTTAACGCACCACACCCAGTGCTCCATGCAAGTAAGTCCTTCTATCTGAAATTCACTTTCTCCTTTGCCTACATTTACCTAGTTATTTCTCACCGAGACTTGTCACTTTTTTACAGGAGACTATCTGGCCCCGTGTCTAGGTGTAGTTCCTTTTGGTGGTCAATCTCATAGTATCTTATTCTTTCTTTTCAGTTCACATGACTCAGTTATTTTGTGTATTTGATTGATATGTGTTTCTTTTTCTAGATCATACCTTGCTGAAGGTAAGACTGATTTTTCTACTATAAACAAATACTTGCAACATTAATAAATTAACATGTAAAACCAATTTTACCTTTTTTCACAGTCAAAGGTCAAATAAATGCAAACAAAACTTTCAGAAATGATCTACACATTTACCTCATATAGAACCACACCATCTCACTGGGGCATCACCATTATATCAAATCTAACTTGTCCTACCATAGGTCTTCTCAGGCACTTTTTTCAGAAGCGAGGGGATTCTTTGCAGCTTCCTGTGGGCTCATTCCTACATAAGAAAAAAAAAAAAAAAAAAAGATTTCCTGAGACAATTCTATTTCTTTCACACCCACATGGTGGGAGAATAGGACTGACCAAGTGCTGGTTTATTTCAAATATTTTCCAGATTATTTGGTACAAATTCTTCTCTACAATATCCCATTGTCATTTTTAAGTGAACTCGGCAAAGCTAAGGGCTCTGACTCATGAATGTTCACTTTCTTCCTGAATTAAGTAGGCAGTCACAGGCAAAAATGTCTGATGACTCAAAGTTTCTCTGAGCGTGTTCAAGTATTTTCCCTTTTGAAAATCACTCTGAGTACAAGTGGAAGAAATAATGATGTGCTATGTGTCCTTTCTGTCATTCCTGTGCAAACAGTACACTCTTTAGGACCTTTATCCTTTCAGAAATATTACAGCTTATCAAGGTCCTCTTATCCATTCCCTTATTAAAGGAAGAAACCATTTCTTCTTGTGTATTTAGCTTAAGAAAATTTATAACAAATAATTTAAATTAAGCAGAATAAATGTCCTGGAATTTAGAGAATACTAGATAAATAAATCCATTGCAAATTACCTGGAGCCTTGAACTGTGCTTGGACTGAGCTGCCTTGTACTAAGCTAAATATAATCTGATGGGTTTTAATAAAAACTCAGGAAATGGTCCAGCCTTATCTTCAACAGATGTTTTAGTCTGCTTGACTAGAGCAAATAGAGTAAAAGAATATATCTCACTTTCTCTTCTTGGGATTAAGAACTTAAAATTTGTTAAATAAATATAAAAAAAGAAAATTTTAATATCTAATTCCTCAAAGAAAAACTTTTTGCCTCTGCTTTCTTAGAAATAGACTACTACCTTTGAACCACATAGTCTCCACATTAATGGATTTTTTTTTTAATCCCCAGATGTCCAACATTTCAGATTGGTTGAAATTTCAACTGTACACAGGATTAGATGTTATATTTCTAGCCCAGAGAGGTGATTGCCTACCATTTTTGTGGTATAGTTACTTAGATTTTCATATAGACTGTCACACACAAAATTTTCATCACAAAAGGCAGAATATAAAGGCTGCCCAAAAGTCCAATAACTCAGCTATTCATTAGAGCAAAACATAAAGGAAGATACTATGAAAAAAATTAGTCTACGTATTTAAGAAAAGTAATCATATATAAAAACCCAATTCCATAAAAGAGTAAAACTCTGCCGTAAATTTGTTTTAAAAAAATAAAAATATCTGGGGCACCTGGGTGGCTCAGTGGGTTAAGCCTCTGCCTTCGGCTCAGGTCATGATCTCAGGCTCCTGGGATAGAGTCCTGCATCAGGCTCTCTGCTCAGCAGGAAGCCTGCTTCCCCGCCTCTCTTTGCCTGTTGCTCTGCCTACTTGTGTTCTCTCTGTCAAATAAATAAATAAAATCTTTAAAATAAATAAATAAATAAATAAAAATATTCTTCTTGTTTTAAGAGAATCCAGTTATCTTCAAGTTTTTAGAATTGCCAATTTTTATGTATTCATACCTGTTGGAGAATTACATCATTTCATTTAGTACCATTCTCTTTTTGAGAAAATATTCCAAAATACACACACACACACACACACACATATACACATCTACATATACATGTATATGTATATACATACATGTGTATATATATATATACATATATATATTAAATGCTCTAGACTTTAGGAGCAAATGTCCAATTAATAACCCAATAAATATTGTCCTTCCCCTTTTATTTCCCATGGATATAGGAAAGCCATGTTTTACTGGGCTTTCCTCCCCTAACAAGCCTAGGATTCCCTCTGAATGCTTACATGTTCACCAGTTCAGCCTCTTTGTCTTTATATTCTTGACCAGCCATTCTCTTCCAATACTCTGCTCTATTTTTTATGGGGGGCATATTACAACTGCAAACCACCATTTCCTCACTGCAACTGAAATTCTGAAGTCTCTTACCCACAGCATGAGCATAGAACAGAAGTCATCAGAAAGCAGGTAAAAATAGACTGATATATATATATATATATATATATATATATATATATATATATATATATATATGACATAGGCTCAGGAATCAGAAATGAACAGAAATGTGGGGGGGGGCACAAAAGCTCCAACACTATAAGAATTGTGCATACCAAGAATAGTTACAGCCTACTTTTCCTCACTAGGATTGCTGTTGCCATATTTTTGTATAGTAGGTTTCTCAGGCTTTTCAGCTCTCTCTGGGACCCAGCAAGAGGAATATCAATAGTGCACCTCTCACCCATATCTCAGTCAAACTTTGATTGTGCTTCTTAACTATATAATAACAGTTTTGCCCCTGGGGTAACAAGTTTTAACATTAACACCAAACAGCTTATTCTTCATTATGACAAATTAGTTCATTCCGCAATAACCTACGGTGTTGATTTCCATATAACAGAGCACATAAGCCCATTTCTGGCCATCACAATAACTGTGACTAGATTTGCCCTCCCATATTAAACAACTAGAAAAGTAAGGAAAATGGATGAAAACATTTGTTTGCAGAGATTGGATAATAGACAGTGAAGTAATACGATTCTAAGATAAGGGAAACAAATAAGATGAGTCCTAATGCATAATTGGAGTTGGAGGTTGCTGACATTTCTTCCACTGCTTATTTGGCTTACATTATGAAAAGAATTTTCAAAACTGTTAAAGATATATGTATTTTTTTCATAATAGAGACACAATAGGAATGATAAGCGGAGGGAAATAGCAGTTTCAAGTCTATTTGTCCGTATTTAGGAAAAGAGAAATTACTCTATAAATTTAAGCAGAAAAGAATTAATTACAAGGATTTAGAGCTTCTATAACTGTTGGAAGGACCATGGATGTGTTAAGGAAATCCATTGCTGGATTTTAGGACAGTAGAAAGGGAAGGAGCTGTAGGAATGCACTGTTGACAATCACAGCTATCTATAGCACCAAACCAGATGATTTTCAATACGATGCTCAGAAGCTTTCAGACATAGATTTTGCTGTTACAAGAGCAATAGCAGTTCCTACTTGGCTTCCTTTTTTCAAGTACTGAGCAGGTAATTTTCATTGGTGAAGTCTAAATAGGACCCCGGTAGTGGTAGGGATTCTTGGAAACACACTCCAAGCTTCTGTTGCTAGAAGTACAGGAGGGTAGACACAATATGACACTGAAAGACCTGAAAATTGTAGACATTTTTTCTTTATAACAAATATTTTTGAGTATCTACTTATAATATGTGAGGCATTGTATTAGGCTGTAAGAAGAGGCATGGAGAAATTAAGACCCGTCTTCAAAAAATTGCAACGTAGAGGCAAAGACCAGATTGGTAGTGAATACCACAGGTGAGAAATATATGGTTAATGCCAAATCTGTAATGTAAACACACACACACACACACACACACATTAGAAATAGAGAAAGATAATTCACTCAGGCATTAATATATCCAGGGTGTGACTCCTACTAAGCAACACATAATAAGCAAATGTATACAGCAGAAGGCTGCTATTTTAATTTACCATGAGAGACTCTTTTAATCAGATCATGGAGATGGCTGTAAAAAAAGGGCATGGCTTTTTGATAGGAAGAGTGAGTGCCCAAGAGTCATCTCGGAACCACCTACTCCTTGGACCCAGTTGTACCTTTGTTGAAGCAGTGGATTTTTTTATGGACAAGTCCACTGAATAAAGAGAGAAGGGGGGGCGCCTGGGTGGCTCAGTGAGTTAAGCCGCTGCCTTCGGCTCGGGTCATGATCTCGGGGTCCTCGGATCGAGTCCCGCATCGGGCTCTCTGCTCAGCGGGGAGCCTGCTTCCCTCTCTCTCTCTGCCTGCCTCTCCATCTACTTGTGATTTCTCTCTGTCAAATAAAAAAAATATATATATTAAAAAGAGAGAGAGAGAGAGAGAAGGGTCCCAAGTCTTTGCCTTAGAGCAGTGCATTGGAATATTGACAAATTTTTATTCAGAAATGTACTTTCTGCACCTATGCATCACACTAGATGTGTGCTTGTGGTTGCCATAAGCATGTAATAATTCCTGGAGATTCAGTGTATTGTACATCAGTTTTACTTTTGGTTGGCATGTGACTGGTGATTTTTGGTGACATCCTGGACTTATTTATAAAACATATGACATGGGTTAACTCTGCACATGACTTTTTTCTTTTTCTTTTCTTTTTTTCTTTTTTAAGAGAGATAGAATGGAAGGGTAGGTGGAGGAGCAGAAGGGAGAGAGAATCTTAAGCAGGCTCCATACCTCGTTAGGAGCCCAACATGAGGTTCAGCCTCAGGACCCTATGATTATGACCTGAGCCAAAATCAGGAGTCAGATGCTGAGCCAACTAAGCCACTCAGGCACCCCTGCAGATGGCTTATTGTTTCAATTTTCTGTTGATTCTTGTTAGCTACAATTTTAGAGGGTGTTTCCAACTGATCTCCAAATGCCAGAGGTGTGCCTCGTTCACAATTTGGAGAAACTATACATTGACTATAACTAATACAGACAGTTAATATTGGTTAATTATAACTATAAGTAGCTTCCAAATATTTGGGGACTTTTTTTTTTTTTTTTTGACAGACAGATCACAAGTAGGCAGAGAGGCAGGCAGGAAGAGAGAGGAGGAAGCAGGCTCTCCGAGGAGCAGAGAGCCCGATGTGGGGCTCAATCCCAGGACCCTGGGATCATGACCTGAGCTGAAGGCAGAGGCTTTAACCCACTGAGCCACCCAGGCACATTGGGGACTATTTTTTATAAAGGTTATGAATCACTTCAAAACTTCTTTGTTTCTTTTTAACGAATGAAATACACACTGCTTTTTAACAGTTGTGCAGATGTCAAAAATTGCTCTCATTACTCAGGAAAAAAGTTAACACCATATTGTAAAACATTATTTTTATCTCAGCAAAGGTTTAAAAACAATTTCATTCTGATCCCCAGCCTCTTATTCTACTTAAACTCTCCTTTCATATGTAGTGATATAGATTTCTATTTTAAGTTACTAGCAGTTTGTGATTTTTGTCCCTTTCTCTATTTGCAATGATAATTGGCTAATTAGAGAGTTGATCATTCACAAAAAAACATAGCTACTGTTGAGAAGCTGGCTTTGGATATGCAAATGTTCTTCTGTATCAAAAGGGATTATTTTTTAATGTTTTTCCCCAAAAAATTCAAGTGCTACTGCTTTATTTGTCTTTACTTCTGAAAGGTCATCAATGACATTTTTCTAAACACACCAAAAGAAAAAAAAGTGATTAATTTGTTTTATGAACTTTGTACTTCTATGTTTGTATACATTTTGAAAATGTGCCACTATCATTTATTTATGCATAAAATCTTGGCTCAACCTACTATGGCATTAACATTCAGTTTCATCTTTACATGTGGTCATTAGCACATTATGTTATTAAGAATTATAAAACCTCTTTTAAAAACGTTTATGGGAAAGGTATCTTTACTCAAATAACATAAACTTAGAATATCTGTTTTTCAAACTAAATAGGGAACTAATGCAACCACAATTTTCTCTTTGCCTCACAGTTCTGGGATTATATAATTTTCTTTTTTATAAGGTAAAAAATATAGGGACGCCTGGGTGGTTCAGTCAGTTAAGCGTTTGCCTTTTTAGCCCAGGCCATGGTCCCAGAGTCCTGGGATTGAGCCCCACATTGGGCTCCTGCTCAGCCAGGAGCCCACTTCTGCCTCTGTCTCTGCCTGCCACTCCCCCTGCTTGTCCTCTCTCTCACAAATAAAGAAATAAAATCTTTTTTAAAAATGACAGCAAATCCAGGATTTTTGAAACCCATCATTTTGCAATTAATTTCTTCTGTTTCTTTTTTGATTTTCTCTGAGTAACTTTTGTTCATGAGCATCTATTAATCTTAAGACAATATTATTTTATTTTTTAAATGAATCTATCATTTGTTATGTGCTTACTCTGTGTAGCTTACAGGTACTATTTTGTTTGAAACTTATCTAAATTCCATAAAATATGACCAGCAACTTTACAGAAGAGGAAAAAGAGGCATAGAATATCTGAATATCTTACTAAAGTCATATAGATAACAAGCAGCCCATCTAAGAATTGGGCCTATGGTTGCCTGATGCAGTCTGTTTCTTAATCTCTTTGTTATAATCCAGCACTACCATGGACAGGTTATTGCAATGGAAGACAAAAGTAATGCACAAAACAATACTTAGTTTAAGGAATGTACTCTCATTTTGGATAAGGATAATACTTCTCAGATCTCAGATCAATGTTGCATTGATTTAAGTACCTGAAACTGTACTATCTTTTAGCTTCCCTTGTCCTTATTTAGCCATTTCTAAGAGATTTTTTTCTATATAGAAGGTTGAGTCACATGATTCAAATATATTGGCCATGAGTTTTTGGATCAAGGTGTGCATCTGAACCATGGTATCCTACATTATAGTTGGATTATAGTCTAGAAAAAGTCAACTCAAAGTGTCCCTCCATAGAGATGATGACTTGGGTCAATCATGCAGTCTAAATTAGAGAGTTTGAACAGAGAATTTTGGAGAGATATTGTTAAGTTAGTGGCCTGAACAGGAACATTTAGTTACAGGAGCAGAATGTAAAAGGCGACTACAGAGAAGGGGGTGGGATTATGGACATTGGGGAGGGTATGCGCTTTGGTGAGTGCTGTGAAGTGTGTAAACCTGGTGATTCACAGACCTGTACCCCTGGGGATAAAAATATATGTTTATAAAAAATAAAAAATTAAAAAAAAAAAGGCGACTATAGAAAAGCTGAAATAGAGAGACCTAAAAAACAAGACCTGAAATAGGTCAAGCATAATGGTGAATCTACAGAGACATCAACAAATTTCTTCAGCTAAGGATTCTCAAATTAAAATCTGGTAGCTATAGCTGCTTGAAGAGGCAAAAAAAAAAAATGCAGAGAAGAGAGAGGAAAATCAAACCAACTAATAAGAAAGCAAGTTCATGAGTTCTTGACCCCTACTTGCTCCTTTAATTCTCTTGATAAATATTCTTATCTTTTGGGGTGCCTGGGTGGCTCAGTGGGTTGAATCCTCTGCCTTCAGCTCAGGTCATGATCCCAGAGTGCTGGGATCAAACCCTGCATCGGGCTCTCTGCTCGGCAAGGGGCCTGCTTCTCTCTCTCTCTGCCTGCCTCTCTGTCTACTTGTGATCTCTGTCTGTCAAATAAATAAATAAAATCTTACCAAAAAATTTCTTTAAAAAAAAATTCTTATCTTTTACGTCCAGCATACTGGGTTCAATTCCCTGCTGTTTTGCTTGTTTTGTGATTTAAGCCAATCTCCCACCTCTTTTAGACTATTTACCCATCTATACAATGGACAGGACAGATATTATGGTAGTTCTTGGCAAATGGTAGACCCTCTAGAATCATTACTTAAATTTACATATAAACCAAGCAATTCTGCATTAAGTCTTCAATTCAAGATCAGACTCTGCTCCCACGTATTCTATCTTGTTTTCTCCTCTGTCCCATCTCCCCTCATTTTTTCTTGTGATGAGCCTAGAGGGGAGCTCAGTCAGATCCCTGAGTCAATTACTTCCTGAACTTCTCTGCTAGATTCTACACTTCCATTCTACTTAAGACTAGACTCTAAATAGAAGGATGCCAGTGGACCTAATACACCTCACATCGGGTTTTGTTTTGTTTTGTTTTTTATCAAATTCCCAATCATCCTTTAAAGCCATTTCCAAGAAGGTTGGTCTGGTTTCTCCCACTAGGTTTATTGTCCCTTGTACCAGAAGTCCTGGTGAGACTATCTTGTCAAAATGGCAGTCTCTGAGGGCAGAAACAATATATTACTCATTTTTCATCTCTAGAAGTATATAACACAGCACCTGGCACATAGAAGTTATTCAATAAATATTTGAACTGAAATGCAATACGCTGAGCCATGGGGCAGGCTGCCTGAACAGAAGCAATTACCAAATCAAAAGGGCAGGGAAATGCTTGAGCTGGTTTTGCTGATTTCAGGCCTTCTGTCCTTCCTGGATGTGGGAGATTCACCCTTATTGTGCATGGGTGGCTGCTTTACCACAACCCAGAAGTGCAGGTGCAGATATTAGCATTGAGCAGATTTGCACAAATAAGAACTCTTCAATTTGTCATGAAAAGCTAGGATTCCAAGAAAGAAGGTGATAAGTTGAAAAATTAGGGGGAAATATGTTGTAAGAAGAATCTGGCACACCCCTTCCCCACCTCCATATTAATGAAATGAAAAGGGTGGGGGAAGGAAATGTTATGTTATACATTGGCAGGAAAATTGTGCGTGTCCTGTGAGCAGATGAACATGGGACTGTGAACAGGAAGCTGATTATTCCAACACATTATATTTCTCACTGGAAATATCATCCTGAAGGAAAAGTCCAATATCTCTACTTTTGGATCACCTACTGCTCTAACTTTCTATATTTTCTTGGACTAGAGATAAGAAGGCATGTAATTATCATAGAGACAGGGAATTTAAAAATGAGGTAAGTAGGTATTTATTAATATGTATATTCATCCCAATACTGACCTTCACCTACCACCACCACCATTTCGTGGAGATTGCCTCTATTTTTTCCTTCAAATCGGCTAATGAGAGTAACTTATTTCTATATACTCTTGGACTAATGCAGAGCACTATGTAGTCACACTGGATTGTCCCAGGAGTAGTAACTGAAGCAATCAAGACCATTCAGAATCTCTTTCTAAAACTGGTACTGAGATGGGAGAGAATTCAGTCTATAATGTAAGAATTGGGGAGCCTTTTTCATCCAGATTTTCTACTTCTTGGACCAGGGAAATAGAGAAATCTAAAGTGGGATTGAAGTAATAATGAGTAAAAATGAAAAAGCCACAAAGAAAGGAGAAAGGGGCACCTGATTGGCTCAGTTGTTTAAGCATCCGACTCTTGGTTTCAGCTCAGGTCATGATCTCAGGCTCCTGAGGTCCAGCCCCCAGTCAGGCTCTGCACTCAGTCATGAGTCTGCTGAAGGTTTTCTCTCCTCTCTCCTTCTGCTCCTCCCCCTACTTTTATTCTCTCTCTCTCTTTCCCTCCCAAATAAATAAATAAACTCTTTACAAAAAATAAAGAAAGGAGAAAGATGAAGAGAGACAATATTTGAATTATGGGTTCCAAGTCATCCCCAAGAACCATTTATTTTCCCATTCCTTGCCTTGTGAGACACTACCATATCCCTAAAAATGACACCCTCCACATAGAAACTTGGAATTGTTTTTACTTGATACAGTGAAATGAGTCTTAAATATTTCAATTTCAGATCACATCAATATCCCTCTGTCTGAGAATGATCCAGACAGCTTCTCTCTCATCTTTAAAATAGAGCTATGTCTACCCAAGACTAAAAACATAACCACAGTTAGCATTAAATGTGACTCTCTCCAGATTATAAAAACTGAGCCATTAAAAAAAAAAAATAAAAGTCAAAGGTAAGAGTTGCAAAGGTTTTCCAAACAAGAATGTTTAATAAATCAAAAAAGCAAATAAATAAATAAATAAATAAATAAATAAATTTTTTTTAAAAATCGTGTAGTAAAAAAAATAAGCCACCTTCATCAATCAATAAAACAAGTTTTCTGGTGTTTTTTGTTGTTGTTGTTGTTATTACATTCTACAACAGTAGCTTAAAAAAAGGGTGGGGGGGATTTGTGTTTAAAGCTCTGCAGTGCAATGGGTCTCCCTAGTCCCCACAAGGAGGGTGGTATTTTGAAGTAGATAAGACACAGGTGTGCATCGTTTGAAATGGAATTCATTAACAGGTTGTATTATTTTGCTCAGCCTCCATGGAACATGACAATGAGCTGATAAGCTGCCACACTTCAGGCAGAGGGAGGCACATAAACAAAAGTTTTCAAATGAAAAAGCTGTGGGGTTAGGAACATACACAATATGCCCCATGCCAGCTGACTTATGCAGTAAGACAGGGAAAAAGATGATCTTTTCTTAATTTCAGTGCATTTTCAGTGTGATAGAGCACCAAATCCACCTACTAACCCCACTAAATTACTTGGCAAGGGCTGGACCCTATTTTTCTTTGGAAAAAAAAAAAAGTAGTGGTGCAATACGATAATTTGTAGTTCTGGGTTTCTAATATACAATAATTCTGACCATTTAAAACAGTTTTTGTAGGAAATATTTTATAGTTAGAGAAATAGTTTTTGACATTTTGGGGGGAAAAGAACAATGGGCCGTTTACAGGTCTACACAGCAGATTAATGAATCTAATTGAGTCTGTAGGGAAATGTTTCAGTTTAACTACTGGAACTAATTTATACATTCACTACATCGTAATAAGTCAATTTAAGTTTCTGGAAATAAAACTGGATATCCTGGGTATAGATTTGAACTATAAATTTCTGCAAGAAAGGAGTCTGTGTGTTCATTATACATTGTAAAATTACCATATGGACCTGTCAACACTTCTTAGCACAGCTTTGTAATAATGTCATTTAGTTTAACATTGTAATGTGCCAACTGAATTAATGTGTATGACACAAAGCATGCCTCCCTCCCAACCTCTGCTTCTGGGGAGCTCTGCAACTTTTAAAGATTTTTCTCAAGGCAAGAGCCTCCTGCATTTACAAAGAGAACTTCAATACAAAGATTGAGTGTAATCACATTTACTGGGAGCTGCTGGAAAAAAAACCACAGGATTCTGATACCTAAACTTTCCAGAAATATACAGTCTAAAAATGGGAATAAATCTTCACCTACAAAACCTTACACTAATCTACATCTAGATAGCAATAGCTTTCTTCATTAATTTTTTCTTTAACTGTGTAAAACTCTTTTAAGAAGGAAACTTGAGGAAACATTCTATACGTTATGACAGTTGGTGTCACTCTACTACTCAGCTGTTCTACTCAGTCTGGATATTTATAACATGAATATAAAAACACCTTCTATCTGGATATCATTAGACTGTGACATAATAGAACCCTGTGGGAAAATAGTCAAGCAAAATGGGAAATGGGAAAAATAACTGCTAACAATTTACCATGTTTGAAGCCATATACATGCGTAATCTGATTCAATTCTCATAACCCATTTTCTAGATAAGGAAACTGAGATGCACAGAGATAGGGTCATTTCTCTGAGGTCTCATACCTAGAACAACCTGGATTTGAACACAGGTATGTCTAATGTCAGAGCCTGAGTTCTTAACCAATACACCAACCATACTCTTCTATCCAGAATAATAATTACTCTTAACATAGAGCTGGTACTGTTCCAGGTAATTAAATCACTTGACTCATTTTATCCTCATTACAATCACATAACATTATTATTATACCAATTTTATTAATGAAGAAACTGAGACCTAGACTTTATTACTGACTCAAAGTCACATTGTTAGCAAGTGGTAGAGCAGGAATTTGAACCAAAGCAAAGTGACTTTAGGATTTTATTTTCTTCACAACAACCATGTAGATGCAGTTGACCTTTGAATAAACTAGGCATTGGGGTGTCAACCCCTGCACAGTTGAAAATCTGTGTATAACTTTGGACTCCCCCTAAACTTAACTACTAATAGCCTAGTGTTGACTGGAAGCCTTACCAATAGCATAAACAGTCAATTAGCACAGATTTTGTATTTTATTGTACTGAATTCTTATAATAAAGTAAGCTAGAAAAAAACTGTAATTACAAAAAATCATAAAGAAGAGAAAGTACATTTAAAGTACTATACTGCATTTATTAAAAAAAAAAAAAAGGATAAAAACATCCACATGTGAGTGGACCCATGCAGTTCAAGTCCCTGCTGTTCAGCGATCAACTGTATGTAGTTCCCTTCATGCATGTCTTAGGAGAAGAGTGGATTTCATCTCTTTCACTAAATCATAAGAGATTTATAATTCTGTACAAAAATTGTCCTAACCATTTTTTGGGTTAAAGCATTGCCTTTAAAGCTATTCCTTTTCCCTCAGAAAAGCAATATGTGGGGTGCCTGGGTGGCTCAGCGGTTAAGTCTCTGCCTTCTGCTCAGGTCATGATCCCAGGGTCCTGGTATCCAGCCCCACGTCGGGCTCTCTGCTCAGCAGGGAGCCTGCTTCCCCCTCTCTCCTTCTCTCTCTACCTGCCTCTCCGCCTACTTGTGATCTCTCTCTGTCAAATAAATAAATAAAATCTTAAAAAAAAAAAAGAAGAGCAATACACTATTATATAGACCTTTAGGATCACACCAATGTAGATGAGTTGATCTGATGAGCAAGTTGCCACTAGACAGAGAGTTAAATTTCAAAGGGAGGAACCTGGGTTGAGTCTCTGATAAAGATAAAGCTTTCAGAAAAGGTCCAGGTGCTCCCTGAAAAAGCCATGCTGGGTAGGGAGTGAAACTATACAAAGTCCTGAATACATAGGCCACCACTTTGTACCATGAAGAGAAAGGACACATGGGAACACTGTTTGCCTCAGACTTGAATCTTTAAGCCAGCCTGACATACCCAAACACAGGAAATGGGATAACCAAAGAAAATTAACTTCTTTACAGAAAGTTTCTTACTTGGTTTCCAGATACAACTTTTATTCACTGTGCATTCAACAGCATTTGCTCACTTCATGTGTCAAATTTGGTAATTCTCATCATATTTCAAACTTTTCATTATTATTATATTTATATGGTGATTCGTGATCAGCAGTTGTGACTTGCTGAAAGCTAAGATGATAGCACTTTCTAACAATAAAGTATATTTCAATTAAGAGATGTACATTGTGTCTTCAGACATAATGCTACTGTATCCCTAATAGACTACAGTATGTGTAAACATAACCTGTGTATGCACTGAGAAACCAAAAATTCACTGACTTGTTTAACTGTGATATTTACCTTATTACAACAGTCTGGAACCAAACCCACAATATCTTCAAGCTATGCCTTTATAGTTCCTAGAAGAGTTGAATTTAAATATGACTTGTGTTTAAAAATCATAAACATAAGTGTGGATCTAATAAATTGGCTGGGTAATTTAGGTGAGAAATCATTAGTACAGAATGCTCACATTAGAACTGAATGCTCTGGCTTGGCTTCTACCTTGATCAGTGTGGGACACTGGGCTTTATTCTCTTTTCTTTTGCTCTTCACAGGCAGTGGTGCAGTCTTAGGCTTTGGAACCCATGGTAAAGGAAGGGATAGGTAATCATCTCATGAATTCAGGCAACCGACCTAGATCTAGATCGTGTGGGTTCCAAATTAGATGTTTTGCCTTTGGAATTAAGTTCCAAGAGCATTATAAAATCAGCTCCTTTATTTGGAAGTCCTGACTTTAGTCTATTAACAATTTCATATGTGTGAGAAAAACCGCAATACTTTATTATTTTAATAAATTTGCATTGTCTCTTCAGCAGTTTCATATAAATGCACACATCTCTTGCTTTATGATAATGGTAAATGGGAGAGAAAGGTAAAGGATCATTCTTCTTTTGATTACATTTGCACTTTTCAAACCAACTTCTACTTTCACCTACCCCCCGCCTTCTATATATGTATAGCTTTTCCACTTAGATGAAACATAATTTGTTCAAATTGTCCTTTCCAAACTTTAAGAAATCCAATCTAGCATATGAGACAACACATTTAAAATACTTAGCATTTGTATGACGCTGCTCATCTTTAATGCACTTTAGAAATATTAGCTAATTAATTAATTAGTTCCTGATTACAAGGGGGTAGAAGTTCAAGGAGAAAATTGACAACATTTCTCTACCTTTATAGAAAAAAATTGCTTATTTTAGAGAACATTATTTCTCCTTTCGAGTAATCTGTACTATCATAAAAATTGTTGTAGTTGCCCTTTGCTGGGACTGGGTACAATAATCATTAAAAATGAAGAATTGGACTAATAATACTAGTACAAATACAGCAATATTTTGTAAGGTGGATATGCATTTGTTAGCTTCTGTGCTCTTTAAGAGCAGGAACTATATCTTGTTTTCCTTTGTGTTCTGACACCTAACACAGTCTCTGGCACAGAAGATATAAATACATTAATTTATAGGTAATGACGTCTAATTTATAGAGTTTATTTCCTATAGTGATAAATAATATGAGAGTCAATCCAAAACAGAAATAGTTCATGTAAAAAGGAAAGTAAGAAATCAACAGTGTGGTTAATTTTTGGATCACGAAGTTATGTCTACATTTCATTAAATCTCAGCAAGAAAAGTAAAAGAAAAAACGAGAAAAGAAAACCCTACTAAATATGAGCATATTCTGTATGTAGACAATAGATTTAGCTTTTGATGCCATTACGTACAAAGAGCAATCTAATTCATTCAGAGTCTCAAACATATTTTCTTAGAATAGTTACCCTAATATTATAACAGTTGAATTGGTTGCGAGTGTAATCTCCCCTCATCCATCTCACATCAAACAGCTAGATATTTCAAACTGACCTTTTAGTTTTACACATGAGTTCCTAATATAAGATAGACACAAAACTAGGCTGTCCACACACATAAATGCTATATTGTTTTGATACCCTAATTATAAATTTAGCTCAAGAGATAAAATAACTGATATATATTTTCTAAATTTAAAAATAACTTTATAATTTTCTCCACTAAATCATGATCTGGGATTTAAATTTTCCCTTATGGACAGAAAAGCTTCTGCTTTTTTCTCTATTATGGAGCAAAACCAAAACAACAACTAATAATTTATTCTGATATATAATAGTCACGAATTGTAACCTAAATGGCTTATAAAGGTAGTCTAAAAATTTAGATTTGTCTATATCACTCAAGATACATAAGAGAAAAATAGATGTTGAAGTCAGAAATGCAGCAGTGATTTTTAAGCTTTTTAAATATCTGACCCTTTTGAAAAACTGATAAAAAAATTCTGAAAGCTTTCCTCAGAATTAAGAAATACAAAAGTAGTACAAACACAGCATTTAATACTTTTTTTTAATTTTTTATTTTTTTATAAACATGTATTACTTTATATGAAGAAAATCACATACCTTAAGAACCTCATGCATGGTCCATAGGCCCCAGGTCCCTTGGAAGATGGTATAAATGATGGAAGTTGAGACATCTAGAGGAAAAGGTTTAGGAGAGTACATTAATTCATATTTGGGTGTGTTGAAAGTTTCAGGGGTCAGTATGCATAATGTCGAATTGTTCAACACGTAAACCAGAAATTCAAAAGCTGAAGAGACAGAGGTTGGGGCTAAAAATAAAAATTTTTGGTCATCCCTGGAGGTGATTACTAAAATCATGAGAGTGAATAAAATCAGCAAGGCAGAAAATATAGAAATAGGAAAGAAAAGATGGTCAAAAAGATGACAGGATGCTTACTTGTAAGGAGTGTGAGAAAGAGCAAAGGAGAAGAAAGTGGAAAATGAGACATAAAACATGGAGAAGAAAAGCCAGGAAGATGATTGCCTTATGGAGAGGTTCAAGCAGCAGGTAGTCAACAGTGTCAGAATCTTAACGAGACCATATAGAGAGCAGAGTAAAGACCATTTAGTTTGGTGAATAGAAGATCTCTACTAAACCAGAAAGGATAAGTAATTAGATGTTAAGGATTTAAAAACAGAAGAAAAGAAAGAATAACGAGGAAGAGAAGCCACTATGTTACTGAGAAACTCTGCAGTCAAGTACAAGGAGAATGGAAGGTACACAATGCTTAGACAAAATTATATTCATCATTTTAGGTTTGAATTCAGAGAAAATTCAGGAAGAGCAAAATAGTGAGCACTCCACTTTCCCCTGAAATTTCCTTTTCCTAACTGATTGTTTTCTCTCATGCATTGTCCTTTTCCTGAGACATCAAAAGTTGCTGAACTGGGTAGAGTGGAGGTTTTGGCCACGCCAGTCACTCCTATTTTAGAGAGAGACCCATGCATTTATTATGTTCATTATATTAGAACTGTGAATTGCCTGGGGAAAAAAGTGACAAAAACATAAAAATTTAACCATAAGAGACTCTTAATCTTGCAGAACAAACTGAGGCTTGCTGGGGGTTAGGGGGTCAGGAGAGGGTGGTGGGATTATGGACATTGGGTGGGGTGTGTGCTGTGGTGAGTGCTGTGAAGTGTGTAAACCTGGCGATTCACAGACCTCTACCCCTGGGGCTTAAACTACATTATATGTTTATTTAAAAAATAAAAATAATTTTTTAAAAAAGTAAAAAAAAAATAAACATTTTAAAAAAGGACCCTTGAGCCTTTCTGCCTGAAACAGAGGGACTTCTATAATGACAGGGAAGTTATCACCTGACAGCGAATGAGTCTGAATGATGTCGCTTGACTGGTAATGTTCACAAGCTGATGAAATGCTGTGAGATTTCCCTGTGGATAGAGTCTTGAGCAAAGGACTAGTGAATTTACTACAATCCTACCTCACTGAATTAGGTAACAGACTAATCCTCACAAATGGGTAGGATTTAAAATATGATTGTAAGATTTTTATCCGATTGCATAAATCTACGTATAGATGTGCGTTCAGATTTGTAGACACTAAATATAACAGAAAAAGAAATGGACATTTTTGTCTAGCAACTTTTATGTAGATTCTAAATCGTTTAGTATGTATTTCTCTCAATAAAAGTAGCATGCTGAAATGGAGGAATTTGTTGCAATAAAATATAAAACCAAGCTATTATGTTACTAGCTCAAGAGCACAATGCCTTAGATATTTAACTTTGTGCAGAGGGAGTTACATATAAAATTCTCTGGCCAAAGTCACCACGTACAAACTTGGAAACACAACATCTATCTATGGCTGAACGGGAAAATTTGGAAAATGACTTTAAAAAACATTACTTCTTTGCATGAGAATCACTAAAATTTATGGATTTTTATTTAAGCAAAGGATGCAAAATGTATTGTGGTGATAAGTATGCATGAACTCACCCTCAAAACAAAATTTCAAATAATTAGATAAAATCCTTTGCCAGCCTGTTTTATTACTCCATCTGAGTTTTTATTTTCTGTGTTACTATAAACTTGTTTTCTATTTAATTCTGACCCAAGAAGACATACACATATTTTATAACACACACACATGCATGCACACACATGTTTTTGAGACTGAAGTCTAACTCCAGCCCAGAGTTAGCAGATATGAAACTGGGCTCACAGCAGATGAATCCTTGTCCCCAGGCCATAGTGTGAAAAGCCTGGTAAGAACTTTGGTGTTCAGGTTCATAGTCAACGACCTTTCATTCATATCACCCTCCTTCATCATTTCACAAGTAACCCTTTGTAAATGTTTCACATTTTGGTATCTTATGCCAACATGTATTTCCTTCTTTTGTACCTTAAAGGGGTCATGGTGATTTCCTGTATTCCTTCAGACACAGCAAATTGGCTAAATATACAAGAGTCTAACTTCATGGT
This sequence comes from Mustela erminea, assembly GCF_009829155.1. Lineage (NCBI taxonomy): Eukaryota > Metazoa > Chordata > Mammalia > Carnivora > Mustelidae > Mustela > Mustela erminea. The sequence continues at coordinate 54,022,531 of NC_045621.1, forward strand.
ACTAACCTAAGACTTTTTTTTTTTCCTAAGATGATTCTTTTCCCAGATAGAGATGGATTATTGGTTTCAAAATGAATGTTGTAAAGATAAGAATGGATTCTTTGTAATATCTCTGTTTCTACTGGATCCATTGTGTAAGACAACACAAAATGGCTTTATATGAGCTCATCTTTGAATTTTGTGCAGAGTATCTAGCCTGAAACATTATCAACCACATTGTCATGTGCACACGTAGCTTCTGGCAGAATATATATCCAATGGGTCATTCTAGAAATTATGATGTCTCTTGCAGTCATCCTTGGTCCACCAGGTCCATCCATAGACCACCAGGTCCATGTGTGGTATTACTGTAGAGCTGAAGTGAAGAGGGAACTCTACCTCCTCATCCACACTAAATCTAAACGAAGAGGTCTTAAATAAGATGGCTTCATCCTGATTTAATCTAGGATAAATAGTCAAATAAACCATTCATTTCTTCAAGTCCTAATCTGTCTTTTCCTAGGAGAGGAAGAAGAACCTAGTGCTGTAAGAGATGCCTGGGATCTCGCCTCAGATAAACCACACACTACATTAGGTTAATAGTTCCAAATTATTTTAAAATACATTACATCGTTTACCTTTACCAAAGTGTTGAACTGCATGTGTTCCTATTTAGAAATAGTGAAAAGTACGGCTTAAGGAGATTTTTCAAGGTCATGTATCTAACAAATGCTCTCTTTGTTGTTTTTATTCTTAACTGTTATTTTCACTTTTAAAGCACCAAGTACTCTATAGTGCTGATGGTTTTTAGCCTGCATGTAGAGTATGGGGTCCTTGATTAGGGACTATAATGGACCAATGGAAAGAGTATGGAAAAAAACAAATAGTAAGAGAATCATAAGCTCATGTGAAAGCTTCATTACCAGCATGCCACTACCAGTAGTGCCAGTGGATTTGATTTCTTGTCATCCTCTAGGGTTTTGAATATTTAAGTATTTTCCCCAGATACCATAATCTCAAGATCCTTCTATCAGATGATTTATAAACCCCAATAATATTGGGGTTTCCAATATTTTATCATATTGGAAGAAAGAAAGTTGTATTTTATCTTCCTTTTTTAGTTGTGAGCCTCTTTGATTGAAACATCCCTTACGATGTCCTCCAGATCGACTCAAGTGAAATATTTGACAAGTCCATCTGTGTCCACAGTCACCCACAGATATGGGAAACGGTCACCCATCTGCCTCCCCATGCTCTCACTTTGTTCCTGTCCTGGATATTTTGCTCTTGTGTAACCACAAGGCATATTAATACCCTCTTCCCTCCGAGAAATGTGAAGAGAATGGATTCTATGCTAGCTCATGCTCCTGAGAAGGATGTTACAGATATGGCATATGTCATTGTACTGTTACCCACATATGTTCTACAAATTCTCTAGCAACATCTGCATATTTTAATGAGCGTGTTGCTTAACTGCCTCACCCGCACCCACTGTTAATCATTTCCATGATTAATTATAACTCATTAATTATTCTATCCTTTCCCCAAGTCAATTGTTTTCTCTTAACATCAAAAAATGTTTTCAGTTTGGGGAACCTTCTTAGATTCTACTGCTTTCTGTTCTATTGCCCAAATTATATGCTGTCATAACATTTTGATAGACTTGAATATTTGTGTTAGTCCCTTTCTTACGTTGGAGGGAAACATTTCACTTTTCAGTAAAACAATGCCATGATTTTAAACCAGGGATGGGGCAAATAAGAAACCTAAAGATGTGAAACAGATGAAACTTTTTCTTTATCACACTCCTGGGGCATTCTGTGTAATACAATTCCAATGGTAATTAATGAATCTACAAATAATATTATGTTTCAAATAATTCTGCAAATAAGGTAAGAATTCAGAATAACTGTCAAAACTCAAAACAAAATAATTATGTTAGTGAATTTCAAAAAGGATTATGCGAGTTAATTTTAAGCATTTTTTTAAAGAAGTCATGTTATTTGAAACAAATATCCACAGGTTACAGCTAAGTGTTCAAATTTGCAACATGTAGTATGAATTCAAAATCTCATATTTCTATTTGCAAAATATACAGCTTTTTGTTAAAAAATTTTGTTGTTGTAAGGAACTTCTTGATACTTAAACAACTTTAAAGGATTTAAATCTCTAAGTGTATTTTGAATATACAATGAATTTAATGTCTAGCCTAATGCAAAGTTCACTTTGTTCAAATGAAAGTTACTGTAATATTATCTGAAATGCCTTGATTTTTTTTTTCATTCTTTTGTTAGATATCTGATCTTTAGATAAAATTAAGCAAGCCAGGTTGGTTAAATGAGATAAACCTCAATTAATCCTTTAGGAGACAAATTATCGTTATGGTTATTGATTGTTTCCTAGTTTTATGTGGAAACAAATTAGAGATGCTTAAAATTCTCATTTTTTTAATTTCAAGAGAATGTCTCTAATTAAATATATTTCTGTGTAAATGCAATAGCGCCCTCTGGAGGCTTGGAACACAGCATAACTTCCATAAATCAGTGTCTTCTTTTGTTAATCCTACATATTTTTGTTGACTTTGACATTTAATATTTTATATTCTGATAATTGGATTTGTCTCTTAAAATGATTAAATAAGTTTAATCTATTACTACTTTCTATCATGCATTCATCGTGATTTGTGTGTCATCTCATTTGTAATGCTACGATGTAATAACAAAACACACAATTCTGCTGATCTTGGTGATGTGTCCATAACTTTTCTATTTTTTATCATGTGAAAATATTTTCCAAACAAGAAATGACAACTTTCATTTCCGAAATCCCTTCATATCTGGTTATATGCAGACAGCAAGGAACTCATTTCACCTCCTTTGAAGAGTCCTCATGGAAACGGTTACTTTCATTTTTCGAGTCCCTGGTCAACAAACACAGCTGTGGTTTTTCTGTGGTTTTGTTGCGAATTTACTGGAGATGGGAGAATATGGAAAGGAGCAGAGGTCAAAAAACATCGGAAAAATATCATGAGTCACTGGAATACATTCAAGAACCAGAGTGACTTCTATTGTGTCATAATAATATAAATAAATGATCCCATAATCATTGGCCTCTCTTTAACAGCTCTACACACAAAGATCTTTTTGAAGTTCAGGGGGATGCAAACAGAGTTGTTCACCCACTATAAAAAAAGGGGATGAGTATATGACTAATACAGGGTGAGAGGAAATAATGTCATGCAACTATGAATGAAGCTCGGGTTGGCCTCTCCCGGAAGGCTTTCAAGAGGCCACAAGTCAGCTAGTTGGGGGTGGATATTGGAGTGGCCCTCAGTTGAGCTGGTCTCTGGGGAAGTTGGTCTTTCTTGTCTCTAGTAAAGAGAGTCAGAGGACCCACCCAATAATGACCCCTGAAGGCAAAAGAATGACAACAAGCGCGTCACCCAGAGTCCTCCTATTACATACAATGATAACAAACAGACACGAAGACAAATGGAATTATAATTCTAGCCCCCAGCACTTAAATACACCCAGAATGGTTGCACAAAGATATAAAAACTCATAATTTATAAAGCAACTAAAATTCTGGGAAAATTTAATACTGAAATGATTATACACGTAATAGGGAATAGGAAAAAAGAAGGTTGGAAGAGCTAAAACTGCCTCTGACATTCTGTCCCTGAGATTCTGCTCCGTCTGCCACCCTTTCCTCCCCTCTTTTAATGATATCATCTAGAAGAGTCAGGTCACAACTCTGTCAGCAAAACTGGGAACTTGAACCATATTAATTGTTACAGAAGCTAAAGATGTCTGAGCTGTGTTGTTTGGGTTTTGACACTGACTTTCTTGAGTTTATCCAGAGTATGTTGTTCTCTGTGCTTTGGTTTACATAAAGTGGTGATGGGGGGGTTGTTAAATGATGTTAAATCATGAGGCGCTTGCAAAGCATGAGATGGTGTCTAAGAAACAAAGGCTGAATTTCGTAGTCTTAATCATGTCACAGACACTTAACATCTACGTGGACTAGGAGCAGCTCAAAATACTTCCTAAGTACTAACCAGGTGACTCTTCCTTACAACTGTATGAGATCACTAATGCATCATTGGCACCACCATCAGCTTCACTGGTAAATCTGAGACACAGATTAAGCAACTTTTCCAGACACACAAGCTAACAAATTCAGGAGTCAGCATCGAAGCCCAGGCAATCTGGCTACTCTACACTCTTAACAGCAAGGTGATTTTGCTATTCTGCCACTGCCATCATCATGGTCATTATTGGACAAGACTGTCCTATAGCTTTCTGTTGCCAAACCTGTCAACTAAACCTGAATCACAAGATAGTGAGGACAACTCTCTCTGTAAATGTAAATACAGTGGTGTGATTGAGAGATCAGTATAAGAGATGGCATTTGAGAAATAATGCTTTGTTTCTTAAATTGGCCTTAACATTTACTTTTTTATATCTGTTCTTCCCTGGGTGGTCATAAGTTCCTGAATGATCATCCCTCTAAGTTCCAGGTAGACTTAAAGTAGAAATGGGCAATCAAATGAGATAAGGGAACACAGCGAAGGCTGCTGCAAGGGGCCTTCTTGTACCTTTCCCACCCAGGCTTTTGGTTGTGCTCCTGTCCTGGCAGTTCACCGTCACAGTGCTGCGGCTTTTCCATCAGAATCATTCCACAGTGATTCTCACAGGTTAACACTGGAACTGTAGAGGGACCCATACCTTCCTAGAAAGTAGTGGACTTATATCTGGTGACATCTGTGCTTCTTGAGTCATGAAAGAACAATGGCAAGTGCCCTGAATAAGCCTGGGAGTTTTGATGTCATGTTTTTGGCTCTCAATGGCTTTGACCCAGCTCCTTCTATAAAGGACCCATTGCTTAGCTTATTCCTAACACTGGGAAAGGGCATCTGTGCACATTCCTCTTAAGCATCAGATCTCAGACTCAAGTGTGAATCAGAATTTTCCCAAAGATCTTGATTCTGTATGTCTAAAATGGAATCCAGAAAATTGTACATTTTCAAGTGATTCTGATGCAGGAAACTCATGGACAGCACTTAGAGAACAGATCAGGACTATTTGGTCTGGGAGCCAGGGAGAGGGGTGATCTCCTGGGGAGCTATTTCACAAATTCATGTGCCTGGATGCCGCACTAGACCCCAAGAATCAGAATTTCTGGAAGACAGAGGACCGAGCTTGTGTTTTTAAAATGAGCTACTGGAGTTTTCTACAATGTCGCCAGAACTTGCTCTGTTCTGGAATTGTGGCTTAAAAGCAGGGTTGAGTAGAGTCCTAGGAATTTAGGAAGTGCTTCAAAGCCTTTTCTGTGGCCAAATAGGCAGGCATTTCCCTTCAGCCTTCTCACCAAAGGTCTGTTTGTGTTGCTTTTTAAAAATATTGAGATTCCATACACATCATGTTCTCCCATTTTTAGAGAAGGGAGGGTTTCTGGGGAAAAAAAAGAAAAAATACATTTCAAAACCACACCTCTAAAATTAATATCAGGGATTTCATTGAGGCCATATAATTAATTCTGGTCATTTTGAACTAGCTCTGTATCCAGCTCCATTCCCCATTCTCCAACACATAAGATATGATATTGAGAGAGGATCTTAAGTCATGGAAATCTCTGATTCACAAGTAATACAAAGAACCTGTTGATTCTATTTTAAGCCCATAACCTAAAACACCCGAATACTTTTCATTTTGTTGTTATCTAAAGATAATTCTATGGAAACAATCATAAAATCAATAAACTGACATCTGAATCCATATTAGTCATAACTGATTTCTCATACGCCTTCCACTTCCACTCAGCTCTAAGCATCAAGAAAAAAGCTGATTTATTCTCCCTAAGTTTCAAAATGAGCACATGGACTGAACTGAATGTTCTATTTACTACTGGTTACAAATTGACAAGGTTGCCATTGGACCAAGAAAAATGTTTCTACTGCGATTATTAATATTTGTTGAGAACCCAGGGTCTGGATTGAGACCATAAAATTTATAATACAAAATTTATAGTCTGTCAAACACTAAAAGTCAAAAACTAAAAGCAAGAAACAAATTTGATGTAAAAATATAGGTGAGCTAAAGAAACAGAGCTAACTACTTTCATGACAGATATTATTTTTTGATTCTTAAAGATATCTTGACTTGAATAGGATTATCTTGATACACAAGTTCAACTGAATAATTAAAATATTTGGACAGGAAACCCTTTTAGTTACAAGTTCTGATTTTGCTGCCCATTGAAGAGAATGATAATCAATGAAATGCGCCTAGTAAGTATGACACAGTTCAACTACTACTTCTACCGCTCTGCTCGTCATCTTCAGCCCTCCCCACCAGAGCTTCCAAGTGGCAAATAGGAGCTCTAAATACTTTATTCTCTGTACAAAAACAAAAAACAAAAACATAAACAAAAAATAGACACATAGCTCGAACTTAGCCTCAAGACAGGAGAAACATAATAAAGTGTATTCTGGCTGAAAATTTTTTTAAAAAACATTTTCAGAAACAACATCTTTGGATAGTCATCCATTTAACAAATATATGTTGTGTCCCTACCATGTGCTAGGTGTGGAGGAAGCAAAAATGAAGAAGAGGCAATTCTTTGCCATTTAGGAAAGAGTTTTTTGAATTGCAAGCTGTGGCCCATTATTAAGCTGTGAAATCAATAGAATAGATGGTGACCAACAATTTAAAAAAAATAAGAATACAAATTATCAAAGGACATTGACTATTGTAAGGGAATATATTCTCTTAAAGGCAATTCTGTTTCAATCTGTGTCTGTGAGTGTTGTGGATCACAACATAAAAATGTATTTCTAATGGTAATTGTATTTAAAGTTTGAAAGCCACTGATACTCTACCTAAAGAAACAGACAATTAAATAGATAGGTAAATATCACCACAGTGCTCTTTCACTGGTATAGAAAAATAAGCCTGAAATCTGAAGAGGGAAAGCAGCCATCTCCGCCTGGGAACTAAAGAAGTGAGTGTTGAGGGAGGGTATTGATATTTGAATTGGGTCCAAAAGGATGAAATGGAAGGTAGAGAGGGTGACCCTAAAAGGAAATTCCAGGAAGAAGAAACCAACTCTGTAAAGAGTTCTGAAAGGGAGCACTGTGTTTGGAGTGGTGGGAATGTGTCTGTGGGGGAGCATAGGGTTTACGGGAGTGAGGGAAGGGGAATGGCATGCGATAAAAATGGAGACGTGCATCTGAAACAGGCTGGCCATTGAAGAAAAGAATGACAGAGCCACTTTGCTCTGTTTTGTTTGTCTGTTTGTCCTTCAGGGGTAACACTGTCACCAAGATGGCCTGGGAAAGAAAGGCAAATGAGGAAATCATGGAAATGATACTGAACATGGTGAGGGTGGAAGGAAGTACCACGTTTAGGAAAATGCTAACATAGAACCTATATGAGACCACCACTAATTATGCACGTGCGTTGTGACAGAGATGATTCCACAATGATCTTACTATAATAGAACTACATGGGTACATAGATACATAGAACATACATAGATAAAAGTATCAGAATGTAAGAGACACATCTATTTCTCCTCTTTTAGATTCACATTTTTTTCAGTGGTGGAGCATTATGTAATTTTTTGAGCCTTCACTTTTTAGTCTGCTGAATGGAAATGCATGTAATATAAATTAGAAGTCTTTAGTAAGAGTCTTCTAACTTTGTACCCTTTTGAACAGACTATGGTGTACTATTATAATGGCTTAATTCTGGAATGTTAAACACATGTTTGCTAGTGTCATCCTCACTGTGACTCATATCTCACTTCTCAAATCAAAGGCAGCATTATTAGCTTAAAGAAGTCAGACAGAGAGAAGCTTATTATTTTTCTTTTACTTAAATATAAGTCTAAGAGAACAAATTCAGGTAAGATTCTCATGGTACCAACTTATTTAGGTAAGAGAGAAAATAAATAAATAAATAAAATTGATCATATTATCAAAATGATAGAAAAGCCATTTTCTTTCCTCGCCTTGTTCACACCAAGGACACATAAGGCTCTAAGCATTATCCTCTTACCCTGCCATAATGAGAAAGAATCTTTGTGATCTTGGTGTTTGCTAATTGACACATTTCAAACCTTCCATCTGGGTATCACAGAGTCATTTGCTCCCCAAAGGAAGAGAGCCAATTCACAGGAGAATGCAACGAAAAGCAAGCCAACCCACACTCTGGGATTCTTTAGAATATAAGCTGTGTGGCCCAAAAAGCTGCCTTAAACAAGATTCCCCCATTTCCTGTCCATATACAAATATTGATAACCACTCTCAGCAATACTTTTTTAGAATTGTAAAAGTCCACATTAAAATAAGTTATTAGTTATTGAGAAAACTTAAATATATAATGGATGAATCATGCTCCATATGTTGGACTGTGTAATGCCTTGTCAAAGTAACCAAGTGAGGATTCTTGGTGGTTTGTATGAGAACCTTAGAGTGGATCTCCAGATGTTGTGGGCCCAAGGAACGTGGCTTGGTAAAACCAAGAGCCCTGACGGAGAATTTAGAGACTTGGATTCCAAGTTTCACTCTTTCTCCAGCTGACAAATGTCAAGTCTGCATGTTTCCTTAAAGTTTGTTCACCCAGTGGCATCTGGGTAGTTCAGTCAGTTAAGCGTGCAACTCTTGTTTTTGGCTCAGGTCATAGTCTCTAGCTTGCATCAGGCTCCTTGCTCAGCAGGAAGTCTGCTTCTCCCTCTCCCTCTGTCCCGACCCCTCCTCCCTCTTTCACTCTCTCTCTCTCTCTCTCTCTAATAAATAAATAAATAAATCTTAAAAAAAAAAAAAAAAGTTTAGGGAGCCTGGGTGGCTCAGTTGGTTAAAACCTCTGCCTAAGGCTCAGGTCGTGATCCCAGGGTCCTGCTTCCTCCTCTCTCTCTGCCTGACTCTCTCCTACTTGTGATTTCTGTCTGTCAAATAAATAAATAAAATCTTAAAACAAAAACAAAAACAAAAACAAAAAAAAACAGTGTGCTCACCCAGAAAAGAAGGAGTTGAAATTAGAGAGATGGTAAGATCTTTTCTAGCTCAAATGGTGTTCAATTTTATAAAAAACTTAGAAAACAAGAGAGAAGGTAGAGTACCTTCAACTTGCGATGCTGGTAGCTGTTAAGACGAATCTGAATCGGAAATAAAACAGAAAAAGTTATGAACAACTTTCATTTGGGCACCATTCAGAGTACCCAGGTGGAGAGGAGGGGCAGCAGCAATTACTAGACTTCCCATCTTGAAAACAAGTTACTTGTAAATGCCTCTAAGAATGGTGGATTGTGTCTTCTTCTCTATAAAATGCCTTCCCTTGTTCACCATAAAGTGCAGATTTTATAGTTTCACATGACCAGCCTACGAATTATTAATAATACTTATTTGTTCACTATTCTGCATGTAGGTGGGGAATAAAGAGCAAATAAAGACTTGCTCTCTCATATTTTCCATATCTAGGATTTCTTAAACATTTGAAAACTATTGGTTTATGTAAGGGCACATTGTCTTTGAGGAAGTTTATGGCCTTGTCTTTGTAAGAGAAATTAAAACTACACGTCTGGTAATAAAATATGATTGTGGGTATTTACCAAGATTCTCCTAGAGAAAAAATCCACTCTCAGCTAAATCTAAGTTCCTCTGCTGAAACACTTTGGATCTCTGGGAAATGTATCCTCTTTCTAGATTTTCAGTTCTGGAAAATCTATGCAAAATAGAAATTAGCAGATGGACTGAAAAACCATCAGAATAATGTTTTTGGTGACAAATTCTCAGCAAGTGCCCTGTGAGCATGTTCCCATCTGAAAAGGACTGCAGCTGTCTTTCCACGTTAATGCAATGAGTAATACTCAAAGGCTTTAGTCAACTCTTGGATAGGAAATCAACTCCTAACATCAAGGTAAAATCAAAGTACTTTTTTTTTTTATTATTCCTCTCTCCACTGGCTTAATTTAGGCATATTACATCATTTCAAGTTTAAAGTGGCCTTGGCCATTTTTATCAATTACCATCTTTGCTTTGCTAGAAGAAAAACACTTTGCTGTTCAGTGAAAGAGTTTGAGCGTACCTGCTGAAAGGTGAGTGAATGAACTCACCTTAAATGTGTGCTCTTCTTTGGTGGAGCTTTGTGTCATTGTGATACTCAGGATTGATGACTTTTCGGTTCAATATGAAAGCCTGGCGACAACACATACACATTCAGTATGTACTAATGTTATGTATCTGTATGACAAAGAAGATATATAGTTGCTCAATATTCAATACTTCCACCACCAACATATACTACCTGGCATCTCTTTCCTGCTTGCAACATGGTAAAAGTTTTAGTTCCAGGGAATTTGCTCCTTTTGCTTAGTTCTGCTTCTATCAACACAAAGTAACCACACACGGCTAATGGCTACCATATTAGATAGTGCAGATTCATACTTTGACTTACAAAGCATCCCCAGATTTTGGGTGATGGCCACCCAGATCCTGAAATCCAAAATTGTTCCTGACTGCCATTCGTCGGTGGCTGCCAAGTGCCCTTTATGTCTTATGAAGTATAACTCAATGTCGAGGAGGTTTATGTAATATTCAGGCCTGTATTACATGAAATTAATCTTAACATAAAAAATCTTTTGATTACAGAGTATGGTTTGTCAGTGATTGATGAACTAACTCATTTATTCATATAATAATGCCACCATTTACTTTTGCTTATATTCTTGAGCTATAACAGAAAGTTTCTATTTGTGCTATGCTAGAAGGTACATTACATGGTTATCATAATCTTTTCACCTGTTTTACTAGACTCTCTGGAAAAAAACCTCTTATTTCGTTTGTTAATGACTCTCCCTTAAAACAACTTTCTTTATACAGAACCAACATTTGGGGACAATGATGTTATTATCTATAGAAATTCCTGATCTTTTCTCACTTTTACCTCTACCCTCACCTCATTGGTGTGGAAGGAATAAAACCTTTATTTTCACATGTCTTCTTCATAAATAATTACATTTGGAAGTGAAGTGACATACATATTTCCTAATGCATACTCTGACCCTTGGTTATACTGTATTTCTTTCTTGCCTTTCCTGTATTTCCATATGTAAAGTGAATTGAGGACATTAACAAAGATCTTCTAATTTATTTATTTTCTACCTTACCAGGATAAATGATAGGTGTGCAATAAATTAATAAAATCCTGTATGTTGATTTCTTTGTTGACAAAACCTTCAATAGTGAAGGAAGCCAAGAACAAGCTCATTAATAAATCAATTAATCGATATTTATTTATGGTCTACTATGCACCCTGAATTAAGAGATGTATAAATAAGATAGGATTCCAGCTCTCAGAAAACTTCCCGTAGTTTCAAAAGACAAGACAAACACTCAAGAGGCTACTGTGGCACAAAACAATATGGAACTAATTACTACATTTATGTAGAAAATCTGTAAGCATTTTATACCGTAATGCTGTAGGACTTCAGGAATCAGAGAGATCAGTGAAGATAAGAATAAAGAAAAATTCATGGAGAAGACGATACTTCAGTCCTGCCTTGTTTAGCAAGTTAAATTTGATGAGACCCCTGAGAAGATAGACAATATTCCAGGGAGAGAATTACTCACATACAAGTCAGAAAGGCCCTAGAAAAAGACAGTGCTAGTAAAGTGGAGAGGTTGGCATGGGTTCCAAAGAATCTTGAAAGGAAAAATGGAAAGTAAGTTCTAGCTCTATGTGCAGCACACGCACAATAGAAAATCTCTGTCCTTCATTCAATAATACCATATTTTAGCAAGAATGACTACGTCCTAAGATTTTCTTGATTCACAGATCTTCACAAAGAGAACTTCCTTTTATCCTTTTCTTTTTCCTTCTTGTATTACTATTATTATTGTTATTATTATTATTTTCTGAACACCATAAACCCACTGGATATCAGAGGATAGTTTCAAGCACATTGGTATAGTCCTCTCCTCACAAGGTGATCAAAGAATAAGTGAGTTACAGGGACGGGTATAAGGAGAAACAAGTTTCTGAAGCTGGATTCTGTGTACTCAGCATTCCTTCATGCATTCTCTCACCCTCTCCTTTCCACAAGAAATATTTCACTGGAATGGTACCAAAATGGCAGCTGGGGAATCCAAAATGCAAACACTACCCAAATTATATTTATTTTCAATATAAATTTACATCTAAACTTTCTCTTTCTGCCTTCTATGTTGTTAGGGTAGTCTTTTGCCATTACTATGATAAATTAATAAAAACAAGTCATTTTAGAGCTGCGGTTTGCCATCCTAGGTAATTGAGTGTTGTTGGAAACCAGAGAGCTTAAGGAGGAACAGCATAAAAGTTGAGTAGCATTTTTATCTTGCTCTTTGTACAAGGGAGATGCCAATTCAATTCAATCTGATGTTTCAGCAAGATTTTGTTGATCTTGTTTCAGGTTAGAAAAAATAAAATCTAAAGCCCTTGCCACCAACATAGTACTCATATACAAATATATATGACAGGCGTATGTGGAATATAGGATAAATATATGCCCAGAAGCCAATGATATGCAAATTTTTCTGTAAATTGTCTATTACTGTCACCACTTGTCAGCATGTCACCAAAACAGTAGCTATCTTAGACCATAACTCTCTCTAATGAGTAAATTAAGGATTGTGAAATCAGAAAAATGCATATTTTCAACACTAACAATCATAATAATATTATGATGTAAAATCATAATAATATGGAGTACCTGTATCTTACTACAAGAAAAATTGTAAAAACAATCCACTAAAAATGGTCTAGATTAAAATTATTAATACTATAAAGGTCACTTCATGGTAAGCTAAAGAACTTAAAGAAGATAAGTGGATTTCTCCTTTTCAATGTTTTCATAGATTTGGGGGTTAAAAGTGTGGTGAAAACTATAGGGGAGACATAACCTTCTAGATAGAGGTGAGCTAGAGCATCCAGGATTATCTTCTTTGCTAATCTTTTGGAACTTTGTTTTCTCTGTTTATCTCTATTCTATAATGAGCCCAGACTAAAATTTACTTCATTTATGTAAGCATTATCCCATGAGGACACGGTAGATTCCAAAGAACTCTTCACTGGTGTAGACAATTTCAGTACATGGCAGCTTAGGTGTGTTAAGAGTGTAAAAACATGTAATTGTCTTCCCTTGTTATAATGAATAATGTTGTAGAAGCCTATGAAGATTCATCCTTCCTAACGGATGTTTTACAAGTTTCCTGTCAGTGTCTAAGTCAGCCTGGGGCTAAGAAATGAAAATGGGATGTATGTCAATTTAGTAAATAATTTTCAGCCTTTACACGCAGTCAAGAGACCCTTGGTATTAAAATTAAAAAATTGCTGCTCTCAATTAGCAATACTACACTTAAGATCTTTGACTATTATCTCGGTTAACTAGCCCTTTTGCCAGGAAGGGTCCAGGTCAATGATGTAGACTTAGAAGCATCACTACAAAAGGTAATGTTATTAAAAAGGAAACTCTAAGAAAATCTTAGTCATACACAATGCTGTATGTTGCAAAAACTTTTATTGATGAGATTTGAACATCAGGGGTTATGTTACAAAAATACTAGAAATACCTCAGGAAACAAATCTAGGAAAAGAGAAAGGATAAAGAAAACAGGTTAATTTGAACAAGATATATTTCTGGCAGCAATATTAATATGATTGAGCCCTGACCTTTGGAATATTGCATGCATTATTAATCCATTGAAGACAGTAGGTAATATGACTTTATATGCTTTTTAGGTTATAATTTGCATAACTGGGGATGTAGTTTATTTTTTTCAGCACCTTGCATGCTGTGAGTGCTCAATAAATACTAAACAACAATAATATGGTGTGTAGTGTATTACTGAGCCTTCATTTGCATGGCCATCTGGAAAACTCTTGTGTTGTAAACACTGGTTTTATTTTGAGTAAGAATGAAATTCTGCAGAAGTTGTTTAGCATTCTTGGTTCAAATTTTTTCCTGTTTTTCACCCTTTCGTTTGGTAGAAAATGTGAAATAATCCAAAGAGTTTGAGGCTTTTCAGTGTAAGAAGTGAAAGATTTGGATAGATTATATTTACATGATGGCATGTGTTTTATTAAACTAGCTTTCCATCCTTGTTTTGGAAATCCATATCATTTCTTTTTTTTATTTTTAGACATCCTTTTTACTTTCATAAGTCTTCTTCACCAATTATATATGTAGGAAGGTAATTATCAGATGAGGCCTAATTTTTTCTGTTCATCCATTTATCTATTTTTATAATTGAGATATAATTCACATACCATAAAATTCACTCATTTAGCATGTGTAATTCAAGTTTTTTTAGTATATATTCAGAGCTGTGCAATCATCGCCACCATTAATTTAAAAATGTTTTCATCATGGTAAAAAGAAACATGGTATCCATTAGCAGTAACTCCCTGTTTTCCTCCGACCCTTCCCGCTAGCCCTGGACAACCACTAATCTATTTTCTGTTTCTATAGATTTGCTTATTCTTCATATTTCATATAAATGGAGCCATACAAATGTGGCCTTTGTGACTGGCTTCTTTTAGTTAGCATAATGTTTCCAAGGTTCATTCTTGCTCTAGCATGTACCAATAATTTGTTTCTTTTTATGACAAATAATATTCTATTGTATGGATATACCGTATATCAATTCACCAGTTGATGGACTTTGAGTTGTTTCCATTTTTTAGCTATTATAACTAATGTTGATATGAACATTTGTGTATAAATTTGGGGACAGGTTTTCATTTCTCTAGAATATGCACATAGAAGTAAAATTGCTGGGTCATATGGTAAAACTATATTTGACTTTTTGAGAAATTGCAGGCTGCTTTCCAAACTGGCTATACTACTTTACATTCTCACCAGTAGTGCCTAAGATTCCAATTTCTCCACTTCTTTGCGAATATTTTTTATTATCTGTCTTATTGATTACAGTTATCCTATGGGTGTGAAGTGGTATGTCACTGTGGTTTTTATTTGCATTTCCCTGATATCTATTTATTTATTTTTTTCATTTATTTTTTATTTTCAGCATAACAGTATTCATCATTTTTGCACCACACCCAGTGCTCCATGCAATCTGTGCCCTCTATAATACCCACCACCTGGTACCCTGACCTCCCACCCCCCGGCTCCTTCAAAACCCTCAGATTATAACCATGAGAGACTATGGACTCTGAAAAAAGTATCTATTTATTTTTAATCTACTAAATAATTAACACAGGCTACAAGTTATTGGAAAGGGTTAGCTAATCCGTATAAGAAACATAAGGGTCAGTTGGAAGGTAAAGAAGAGAGGCAAATTACTTCTCCCAAATCATTTGAACTAGATTCAAAATTATTTGAAACTTTCAGGGTGTCCCAGGAAACCTACAATCAAAGTTTGGGGGAAACCATTAAGTCCTGAGTTAAACTCCCATGAGAGCAAAAAGTATTAGTAGACAGGCCCTTACATTGGAATTGTTGCTATAATCGAAGACAGACTATCTGGATTAGTGTTTAGACATTGATTAGGTCAAGATCCCAGAAGGAAACAAATGTCATATTCAGTGGAGGCGATTTAAAATAGTTCAATGACTGAACATTTTACAGAGATGTGGACAGAGTTAGGGGGAACCAACAAGCAATGGTGGAGCTCCCAGAAACTAGCAGTAGTGCTAAGTCATTATTATGCTTAGCTCGAAGTATCAAAGGTAAGAGACAGTATGCCCTCAAACCATTACAAGCTGTAGTTAAGGGAGAGAAGCCATCAAAAGGAGCCATGATCTTATGTGGACGAATGCAGACAAGATTAAAGCTACATTCTGGACTGGGAATAAAGAGGAATAAATACCCTGATCTTTCCCTTTTCCCATACCCTCATTCTTCCACCAATATCTCCCATTGGTCAAACCCAACCAGAAGGCAAAAAGCAAAGCAGCTTGTGTATGAGATGCATAGATATTAAAATCCCAGGACATAGAACATAGCAGAGAAGAGCAGATAATGGATCCGGAATGACAATCAGATGACACACCCCAGGAGAAAAAGCAGTCATGTGCTCTCCATGCTAGCAGCAGCCACAGAGAGAAGTGGAGGGACTTTTCAAACTGTTGACCTTTGACCTGCTTTTCCAAAGCTTCTGGCTTTGATGGAAGCAACAGCAGCATTGTGGTCCACCAGAAGCAACTAAGTTCAATTCCAAATGTTCCACCATCAGGATGGGGACTAAGCAGTGAAGAGGAGCAAACAGACCCTGTATAGTCATTGGTTGAGGGTTAAAAACACATGTCAGCATCACTTAGAAGTTGGGAATTATTAGTTGATTGCATTCTCTAGGTCTCATGTGTTACCCTCTGACACTGGGTGTTAGAATCGGCAACAAAGGAAAAGCAATGCATTCTAGAAAAACACCTTCTGTTGCAGGGGCAGAATGTCTCCACTTCAAGGAATACATCTATACTTGTAAAATAAGAATACAAGTGACTAGTCCCTATTTGGAAACACTTAGATGGAGCTATTATCTATACTCTAAACTATAAATTGTGTCTCTTATATCAGCTCTCTCTCTCTCTCAAAAATCTAGTCTAGGTGTTTGGTTTTATAATAGCAATGATGCTTGAGTATAATAATCTAATTTTTTTTAATCTCTCACACGTGCTTTAATTACTAGGTATATTTTCACATGAAAAATGAGGTTCAAAAACATAAGGTTTATTGTTTTCATGCATTTTCAAAAGAATCAGAGTACTGCTACAAGATATTCTAGAAAATCGATGAGTTAGAACAAAGAGAAAAGCTTTCAGTAAAGAGTTAAATTTAAAGTTTGGTGGCCTATAGGATAAGGAAGGGGCTGGTCCAGATAGATAAGGCCACATAAGAGCAACTCCAGGAAAAAGCTGAAGGACTGTTCAGCTTTAAAAACAAAAAAGAACAAAACTAGAGTACATTTTCTTTCATTTGTCTTTACACAATAAATATTTATTCTCAGTGGGGAGGTTCCTCATTAAGTCAGTTGATTTGAGTTGAGACTCTGAATTCTCAAAATAAGAGTTAATACCAGCCATATTACCTGTCATGGAGAATTCATGTTCAATAAAAACAGGTTGCTCTTTGGGTATCTCGCATTTCTGTGAAGAGTTTGTTCCTAATCTTCACTCCCTCCTTCTGCTTCCAGCACAAAAGATCAAATGGCAAACAGAATTTTGAATCTAATATCTAATATCTAATGACTGGCAAGTACAGTATTCCACTTCTTCAGAGGATAAATATGCCAGGAAATCAAATCATTCTAACATAGCCCCAGCCGAGCAACGCATTTCCTAATTGTTGGCAAATGCATGTGTGTTTATAACACCTCACATGGTTTCATTTAGAAAAACTGTATTGTGTGGGGTTTTTTTTAACATAAATATAGGTGATCCCGTTAATCAACACTTTACATAAGCATGGGTACTGTTCCTTCATTTTTATGCAAATCCTTTC
Organism: Mustela erminea; assembly: GCF_009829155.1. Classification (NCBI taxonomy): domain Eukaryota; kingdom Metazoa; phylum Chordata; class Mammalia; order Carnivora; family Mustelidae; genus Mustela; species Mustela erminea. Next base: position 54,040,009 of record NC_045621.1, read on the forward strand.
CACAACCAGACAGGTGCATTGTCTGCTTTCTATTCATCATCAAGAAATCCAATAACTTGGCTGTGTACCTACATCTGGTTAGGGTTTGACCCAATATGTACTTGAATGTGGATTTCAAATACACGCAGGTGTTGAGCCTATCAGAACTACAAGCAATTGGAATCTCGTTCACGCCTCAAAGGCAACCAGTGATTTAAAAAAAAAAAAAAGATTATAATTTGGACTTTGATATCTTTCTTTGGTGGGGAGAGATGAAGAAGGGAATTTGTTTATTTAATTACTGGAGCACCACTAAAAACGAGGTTCTCTAGAATTCTGTTACGCTTTGAAATGTGACTTCATATAAACTGACATATAAAATGAAAGAATTGAATGAAATTTCAAAATCAAAGAAAAACCTACAGCCTATGTTTGGGTACTATATTTTTCACAGTGTTTGCCTCCAGAAGTGACCTTCTCAATGGAGCACAGAAGTCAGAAAAGAGCTAGACTCTGGGGACAAGACAACAAGCCATCCATAACAAATGGTAACATTGCAGCTCTGCTTCTCCTTTGCCAGCACCCCCTCCCGACCCCTAATGTGCTCGAAGGAGGACACGGATGCCACTACATATAGGCAGCTATTAATCAAAGAGCCCCTTTTGGATACTCACATGTTGAGAAGATTAAGGCCTATTTTTAGTTTTCAGGGGACAGAGCTGCTAACACATAAGGTCACAGTCAGCTGCTCTGTAGCAACGAAGATTTACATGCCCACAAGAGAGAGGAAGTAAAAAGCAAGAAAGAGCAAGATAGCTTTGAAAACTGTCTGTTGTCTCATGGCCATGTGAAGAGCTTAAAAGCCTGGGAGAAAAGGGGGGGGGAGGGGCCGCTAATATATCAATGACCAATTTATAATCTTGTAAATGTGCCCTTAATTTCTAAGGCAAATTTTGTTGGCAGCGTAGGGATTAGGAAGGAAGAAAACCCCTTTGTACCTACAGCAGACAGAGAAAAGGGGTAAGAGGGAAAGGAAGTTCTAAAGGGAGTGTTGACAAGGCATGGACTTAAAAATGACTGAAAAAGATGTAATGAGCTCATACGGAGGCCTAGAAACGATGAAGGATGAGAGCATAACAAAGAGGAGAAACAAACAGATTTAGCATATACTTTATTTGAAGGGGAAAAAGGGAGGGAGGAAGGAGAACATGTGATCTGTCATTGTAGAACATCTTTCTTGTAGGCTAGACCAAGTATGCCACCTCTGGAATTGAGACAGAAGCCAGCTCCTTCCCCCTATGGCTGAATGGCACATAGCTAACATCTCTCTGAGGCCAAGGGAACATGGCAAGGCATCATGAACCTAGGTGAGCGAAGAGCTTCCTTAATAAGGAAAGATTTCTAAATGATGAACAAAGTCTAATGAAACTCTCAGGGTAAAAACTACCTCCCAGACAACTGTTATGGATTAGAGGGTGACAGACCTGGACTAAAGCAGAGAAGAGAATCAACTGAATTTGATGGATATTTAATTTGCTTCATTGAAGGACTTCACCTGCGAGCTGTAGGAATGCACTAATTTAAACCCAGAAATCTGTTGTAAGAGATAGAGATTATATCCGACCCAATGGTGCCCACTATAATGATTTCAAACCTTGAGTAGAATAAGGAAGGAAAGAAGAAGTTCAGTCCAGTGGCCGCCAGGGGTGATGAATTCCACCCGCAAAATACACCTAGATCCTGCAAGTCCAAAAGACATTTGACTCACTCCATTTTATTTTCTTTTATCAACAGTGGTCCTGCCCATGGTTACCAAATGTGTTTCTTTGCTAGACATTTTCGCAAGCCATCTTAATATTTCTAAATGTTCTCTTCAACACTTGTTGGCCTGAGAGCATTGAAACACTTTTCAAAGTTGTCTAAATGGAACCTAGAGGGGTTCCAACTTGAGTAGAGTTGACTCTCTAGGTAGCATTCACAATACTTTCAAGTTATTTTATGTCTTATTCTAAGAAGCATCATGGTTTGATGTGTCCATGCACTCCACAAAAAATTATGAAAAACCTACTGTTTTAATTATTTTCCCAGATGTTGGGATAAAAGAAGTATAAGGATGAATAAAAAGTGATTTCTGCCCATGAAGAGCTTGGAACAGCTAGAGTTAAAATGTATCAGCTCCTAGTTTAATAGTTTATAGTGTTTGAATTAAAAAAAAAAATCTCAGCATTATTTCTTTCCCTGACTTATCCTAGGGGTGAGCTAAATATTTAAGTGTATTATAAAAGATCATATTCTCTTTACTATTTTTTTCTTTCACCTGAGAATTCCCATCAGCATTGAAACTGGAAACATACTTTGTGGTTTCTCAAAATTTCACTGACTTCAGCACGTTAAAAAGAATACCCAAAAGGCAGATATGTTTTTCTTCTATGCTACTTCTCAACTCTTTCTTCCCCAGCTCCTACACAGGAAAAAAAAAAAAAAAATCTTATAACTCTAAAATGGTCTCCTGCTTGGATTAATTTTCTTCACCAAAACAGTGACCATTGTCAAATGCCGTGCATCTCCATGGAAACTGTTTCCTTGGCCATAGACAAAGGTCTGCCTATAATACAATGCCATGAGAGTGTCTGAGGTTGTAGACCCCGTGTTTAAAATCACAGTGCAAGGGTAGAGTGTAGATTTTATATTATTTCTGCCTGTCTGCTGCAGCTGGTAGGCCTTCATTCCAAAATAATATTTTTTCAAATGAAGTAGCAGAAAACAGCTTTACATTTTTGTTATCCCTTCCAGCACAAAATAAAAAATGCCTGTGCTGCCACTACCTGATTCAATCAAGTGGAGTACATTTGATACCCACAGGCTACAAGTGCTGGAAAAGCTGACTTGTATTTTAATTAATAATGTGCTACACTTTTTCAACAGCCAGGCCTTTGGCAATCTGATTTGCTTTGTTCATTATTTGCTGTAAACAATTTTCAAACAACATGTAGGCAACTCTATTTCTGAGTATTTCCTGCTAATTCATAACATTAACAAAAATGTAGAGATTTTTTTCTTACTTGTAAAAAAGAAAACTAATTAAACTTTAATCACAACCAATAGAGAGATATTGATAAAGGAATATTGGGGTTCATATGTCCAAGAGATAAAGTTAAATACAAAAATAAAACAAATATTATATATGTATATATTCTGCCAGTTCATTAAAATATAGGATGAACCAGATGAAGCATCAGTATCAGTTAACAATTTGGTAACATAAAATGGAAAAATTCCAGGTGTTATCTGGTATGGTGTTATCTGTGGCCCTCCTAAATTTAGATATTAGAGTCCTAAACCCCAATGTGACAGTATTTAAGATAACACCTTTACAGAAGTAATTAAAGTTAAATGAGGTCAAAAGGGCAGGGACCTGACTCAATAGAATTAGTATTCTTAAAAGAAGAGTCACAAGGAGGGATGCTTGGGGGGTGACTCAATCACTGAGCACCTACCATCAGCTCAGGTCATGATCCCAAGGTCCTGGGATTGAGCCCCACGTGGGGCTCCCCACTCTGCGGGAAGCCTGTTTCTCCCTCTCCCACTCCCCCGTTTGTGTTCCCTTTCTTGCTGTGCCTCTCTTTGTCCAATAAATAAGGAAAAAAATCTTTAAACAAAAAAAAAAAAAAAAGGAAGAGTCACAAGGAAACTCACTCTAATTAAGCCTTGTGAGGACACAGAAAGAAGGTAGATATCTGCAAGCCAGGAAGAGAGCTCTCACTAGAAACTGAATTAGCCAACATCTTAATCTTGAACTTCTCAGCCTTTAGAACTGTGAGATATAGGGGCGCCTGGGTGGCTCAGTCGCTAAGTGTCTGCCTTCAGCTCAGGTCATGATCATAGGGTCCTGGGATTGAGCCCTGCATCAGGCTCCCTCTCTGCAGGAAGCCTGCTTCTCCCTCTCCCACTCCCCCTGCTGTGTTCACTCTCTTGCTGGTCTCTCTCAGTCAACTAAATAAATAAAATATTAAAAAAAAAAGGCAAAAAGAACTCTGAGAAATAAATTTCTATTGTTTAAGTCTTCTAACATATGCTGTTTTGTTATGGCAGTCAGAGCTGACCAATTTATGTGAGAAAGAAGAATTGAAAGTGTTGAATCACACTTTTTATATTAAACGGAACATATGCTCCCTCCCCAAATAGAAGTAAATGGTTAATCTTCATTTTCACAGGACAGGACTTTCTGAGAATAGTATTGAAGTTTAGGAAAGAGGACTTGTTTTAGACACAAAGACTAACTTTACAATAAGGGACATGTATGAACAGAATAATGATTTTCTTTCTCTGCATGGAATTTTCAGTCTTACAGTAACTCATCAGTTACTAAGGGATTGCATGGAGCACTGGGTGTGGTGCAAAAACAATGAATACTGTTACGCTGAAAATAGATCTAAAAATTTTTTAAAAAATACAATAATAAATGAATGTTTATTCTGATTTAGAACATATCTGATGATGAGCCATAAAGCTGTTCTATACCCAGCCAGTCAAACAATGTCACACCAGTCTAGCCCCATCCAAAAGAGAGTCTGATGGGGGAGATTTCCTCAGGACATCAATAGTGTACAGTCCCTGTACTCCAAAGAGAAGCACTTGGTATAACTTGAAACTCTTTTTTTTTTAATATTTAATTTTTTTTTTTTTTTATAGAGTGAGCTCTAGAGACCTCAGGGGGCTAGGGAGGTGCAGGGAGGAGCAGAGGGAGAGAGAGAATCTTAAGCTAGCTCCATGCCCAGCACAGATCCCAAGGGGAGGGCTGATCTCAAGGTCCCGAGATTATGACCTAATCCAAAATCAAGAGTTGGTTGCTTAACCAACTGAGCCACCCAGGCATTCCAAATTGAACCTCTTTTAAGTCAATGAGTGTATTTCATGGCAACTCACATCACCCTTAGAAAACAACCTACTTTGAGTAATATTCAAATATTCAGTTATTGCCTGGGGTTATAATCTATGCTGCTATGTCTGAAATTCCTAACACATGCCTTGGCAATTTAACCTTAGATTATTCATCTAAATTTGTATCTGGTCCTCACAGAGCAGAATAATACCTCAATTCTCCCATATTGGTATCACTAGAGTTAAGAACATTATTTTGCTTTAAAAAACAAACAAACAAACAAACATTATTTTGCTTTGAACAGAGTTGTTAACATTGGGATTCTCAAATGACACCCTGGAATTCCAGTTGCTCAACCCATCTGCTGAGTTTAAAGGTATTCCCTTACTTCAAGTAACTGTGAGAATAGAATAATATTTATAAATTCCTGATAAACACTAATCTTTGGGATTCACTAAAGAAAAACTAGAATCCCTGCAATTTCTTGAGAATTCTCAAAGTTCTAAGTTTATCACTATATTTTTCATAAAAGTTTATGTAATAGTTATGAATAGCCATAACAATAAACACGAATCATTCACTGATAGGGTTTCATTTAAAGTTTTGGAACTTTTCTGTTAAAAAAAGATACAATACCCTCAGATTGTGCGGGGGGGGGGGGTGGGAGGTTGGGGGAACCAGGTGGTGGGTATTGGAGAGGGCACGGATTGCATGGAGCACTGGGTGTGGTGCAAAAACAATGAATACTGTTATGCTGAAAATAGATCTAAAAATTTTTTTAAAAATACAATAATAAATGAATGTTTATTCTGATTTAGAACATATCTGATGATGAGCCATATGATTTTATTTATATTTCTTAAGATACTTTCAACATTTTCCATATTTTACATGATATTATGAAAATCATAAATTGTTTAATAAAGAAAAATTATTAAGTTTATGATTATTTACAAATAACTGAAACCTATAGAGTATATTCAAACACTGGAAAATGCCAGTGAATATTATTGGGTGGTATTTGAACACAGCAACATTCTAATCTCCTAGCAAGGTTAAAGGCACTAGACAGAATCAAATGTCGAAATTACCAATTTAAGGAATTATTTTGCTCCCCAAACTTGTTTATACTTGGAGCATCACTCAAAAGATTTTTATGAAGTATACTATATGTATAAACTTATCAATATTTATTTCATTTGTAAAAATGATGAACCAGTAGCCAAAGAGGATCACAAACACATTTATAGCTACTCTATAACTAAGCAAGCCTGACTCATTAAAATTGTGACTACTTCTCTCCCCCTTGCTCTTGCCCTGGTTCCAGGAAACACCAGCAATGCTCTTGGACTCCACATATCAGTACTTCTTACTCTTGCTTTTGACTTCAATTTGCTCCACTAAGATTTTAATGTTGATTGTTTAACCTTAATTCCTGTAGAATTACTCTTTCTTGTTTTCCTGATTTCTAAACTTATTTTTTCTCAGGATTTGGGATTCAGAGAAACTTGATTTTCCCAAGACATACCAGGAAAAATTTCAGCATATAACACTGAACCCAATCATCTCTTGGCAACTAGAAGTCACAATAGACACCAGCCATCACAGCAGCCAATCCTGGACTTTGAGAATGTGGATAGTGAATTGATGTATACAGAGTATTTCCATGTTCAGAAGTCACTGATTTACACTCAGATAACAAACTCCTAATTTCAATGGAAAAAAAAACAACCCTTTTATTTCAATATTACTTTAGCTAAATGACTAGAGGAGCAACTACTCATTAAATTTTAGTCGTTGCTCATTATTTATTTTAGAATGAAGAAATCAACAGATATTCATGGTACTATTTGCCCTGACATCTGGAAAGATGAAATTTGCAAGTTATTCACTAAATTTATCTCATTATAACAAATACAAATTATATTGCTCAGCTACTCAGAGAAATTTCACAACCTTCTGTAAGGTGAAATACAGAGATACATAGTAATTATTATAGAATTCCCATTGTTCCAAAGAAAAGCATTTGGCCTTTTTTAGTTTACAAAGCCAGCATAGGCTCTGTAATCTCATCAACACCACTCTGGTCATTGTTTAAATAATCCTTGAGTCCTTTTCATGGACTTTACCTCGCTGCTGAATACAAGAAATAAAGACCAATGAACTAGTCCGAGATAGACACAGCACTGTGGCGTCCGGTTCACAGGAGAAAAGGAAACATCTCCATCAGGATCTCTGCTCTCTGATTAATGAGGAGGCATTCATTACAACACAGGAACAGACAGCACCTTCACATACTGGGAACTTAATTTATTAGTTTAAGGGGCAGAGGTTAAGGAACATGAAAAAGAGGAAGGAAAGAAAAAAAGGACAAGAAAACAGCTGGAGCGAAACAGAGATGTAAAGTTACAAACATACCAGGCTTAACAATAATCATAATGACTCCTAGAATACGCATGTATTTTAAATACATATAAAACCCTTTAACTGATTAAATTAAAGATCCAAAATATTCATGATTCAGCTGGATGTGTTATTTTAAATGTACCCATGTCACTGCCATTTATCTATATACAAAATTGCTTATCTTATGTCGAAAGAACAAAAGAAAATGGGATCAGCCACCAAAAAAATAGAATTTTTTGGAAGACTTTGCCACTTAACTGCCTACAGAACTATTGTCTCCAAGCCATTCCTAGATAGGATGACTTGCTTTCGTATGACCCTTCCTTGGGTCTGGTTAGAAACCAGGACTGTCTGAATGCCAGACACCCAGCATAAGGCTGACGATAGAGCCGACTTCTGTTTCCATCACCTCTCTCATGGATGCAGCAATTCTCCAAGAAGGCTGGGACTTGGCCATATCTTCTTCCGGAATTTGCAGTTCAAAGTACAGTTATTCAAAGTCTCTTTCTTAGAAAGAAATGAATGCATTTCTTTGGGGGATTGCTGTATAAGCTATCACATCTCATCCGTGGAGTTTATTATCTCGGGAAGAGTGATGTGACGTCATTTTAAAGTACCACAGCTTTGTCAGGGGCTGGCTAACTCTTCACCAAACCTATTTCTTCTTCTTCCCCACAGCACACCCTTTTCTTGCTGTTGGGTGTAGCCACTAAACTAAATTCTAGTCAGTGACTTTTGAGTGGAAGTGACTGATCCTCCATGCTTTTTCTCTTTCTGCCAGCTCAGGAAGGGGATCTCAGCCATTTTGGATGCCATGCTTGAAGAAGACAAAACCACAAGATGAAAGGAGTCTGGCTTCTTGAATAACCACTTAGAGGAAAGGCATCCACCAATCCAGAGCACCTGTTTTGGATTACATGAGACCAAAATATAAATTTCTATTGGATTTGTGCTACTATGCATTTGTCACTGTTGATAAAATAGCTAATGCCACCTTAACTATTGCAATAGTTCTCATTATGCAAAGCCATACCTTATCACTCAGTGTTCTGAGACTTCATACCTTCTGTAAGGCCAAAATGAATTTGCACTCAAACAGAAACATGCTACTCATGCATCTTCAGATAATCACTTCTCATAATTAACTTAGAAAACTGGGATTACTTATTGCTCACCACTGTATTTCCTGGATCCCCTCTGCCTTATTTCTCTAGTTAAGTTACTGGCCTCGGGTTTATTTTTTGATCTTTCACAGTTTGTGAGGCACAGTCAGTGCTAGTTGATAGCAGTAGAAAGAAGGGATTGAAATCCTGAGTATTATTTGAGTGCAGTGACATCAGAAGGTAATTCAGTGCCAAATAAGCATAGTATGGATACTTATTTCCTTAGAATCAAACAAAATCCTTTGATTTAAAAGCAAATGGCATATGACTAATTGGAAGTTTGTTAAAGCATCATCAAACCATTTTAAGTGATGGCTGATACCTGAGGAAGGCAACTAAGATTATTCTGTGATACTGAGGGAGCCCACACTTCGCAAGAAAAATGTACAATTTTAAAGTGATCATCCCAAACTGCCAAGTAGCAGAGTATAATCAACTAATCTCGATTATTTATCCTGTCATTTTCCTTCCTTCCTTCCTTCATTAAGTGTTCTGTTTAAAAAGAAAGAGAAATGCTATGGAAACGGCTTTCCCCTCCGCAGAAGGATATCTGTAAGTCACATATGTTATAATACATTTGCATCCTTAAACAAATAGAACTCGGACAAACAAATTAAAAATGATTACTTATGCCCTAAGAAGCCATGGTACCCTGCAGTGCCAGCGAAAGGTCAAGCGTCGCCTCTAACTGTGCCGCGTCTACCCTGACCCAAAGCACCATTGATAATGACCCCTGGGCTGGAGGACTGGAAGACTTCATCATTTGACATACAAGCAGCCCAGGGCATTCAGAGCTGGCATTTTCCTTTGTGAGATGTACACAAACAATATGCATTTTAAACAATTCGAAGCCCCAGCGCCTAAAATAGACCTGGCACCGCGCTCTTCCTCGGGAGCGGCTTCTCACCCTCTCAGCTCGCACGCAGAGGCACATGCCGGGGAACGTGGAGCTGGCGGAGGCAGCTGGAACTGGAAGCCGCACGTACTCCTGGCATTTCCCCCACATTTCAAGGCGCGCCTGTCATCTGTATCATCGGAAACTTAATTACAGGGGAATGTAACTCCAGCCTCTTTGGGGAGGAATTTTTACGCATTGTTCAGAGAAGGAGAACTCTCTGCTGAGAAGACTTCACCCCTCTCCTAAGTGACACCTGAATTGAAGACATTTGCCTCAAGTATCTTGGTTGCTGTGTTCCTTTAAGTCGTACCACGCTGTCTTTGGGAACAGAAACACAGAATATCAATAGAGTTATTTCGAAGATCATTGAGAGTCACCCGAGGCCCCTGGAGAGAGCTTTCTACTAATACATCTAAGGCAGAGAAAAAAACAGTACATGCAGAATCTGCGTTTTCTAACGCTAGACAGGCTGTAAGAAATGACCATCCTTCGGAGGAAGGAATCCTAAAAGCTAAGAAAAATGACTCTCAGCTTGTCAGTTGGAAATTTATGTTTTAAAGAAGCATCATTTCTGTTTTAATGTATAAGGGAAATGAAGTGATCCTTTGCTTAACGTGCAGGTTTCGTCTTCTTGTAATCAGAACTTCCAAAACACGGACCTGCCATCTTCTAAATGGTCAGTGGGAAGCCTCGCTCCTTCCGCTCCTGTCTTTAGCGGGGTTGCACGTGGCCTGTGATGCCGTCCTTCCATCCCTAAAATGAGGTTTGCTTGCCTGCTGCCCAGCATGCTGACACCCCAGAACTCGCTCCCGAGTCCAAATGAAATGCCATGAATCAGCTTCAGCGATGAGGCCATTTGGCAGGAAATCACTATCAGCAGTCATTGGTCCAACCGTTTATTCATTTAAGGAACCTTTTCAGAGCTTGGTGCTAAATTTGGTAGGGGGTTCTCTAGGGAAAAAGAGCCAGCCAGGTGTGTGCGCAGATTGCCCGCGCAGGTGGTGTGGCACGTGCTATCGAAAGATTCACCCCAGGGTTATCCGTCACAGGTATTTGATTCTTTTTTCCTACTTAATATTTTTCATAATTTATTTCATCCATTGAAGGGTTTAATCTTAATAAAAAGAGGGGGAGACAAGCAAAATAAAACACAAAAAAAGCTTAGTACCATGAAATGTGATATCTCTTTCCTATTTTTTCCATTGCTTAACACCAAGAAAATGAAACCTTTCTCTTACCGTGTGTTGTGTTTTAATAAACTGTACATTAGTTTCATTCAACTGCTCCAGCCCCTGGCTATCCACTTTTCCGTATATTAGTTTTAAATACACATTGTTTGCAATAACACTGTAGCAGGAGCTGTGCCTCAAGTGAAGAAATGGTTAGGATTGCTTTACATTTGCAGTCCCATTGAAAACATTTATTCAATCAAAGGGAAAAATAAATGTGGTCCCTCAGCTCTGTCAAGTATAAACTGTTATTGATCCCCTAAATGAAATTTGTTCATGCTGATCGATCAAACACATTATCTTTTTTTCCAGTCTATTACCAGCAATTGGAAACTCTCAAGCGTCAATAGTTGCTTGACCACATACAGCTGTAAATTTAGATGATTGCTTTCAAACCTGAATTATGTTCCCCCATCCATCTCTCCCAAAAGTGATGTGGACATTCAGATGATTTCTCTCTGAGCTGATGGTTAAAAAAGTAATTGAATAACATGTTGACAATAATTGGTGTCTCTCCCACTAAGCTACTTGGCAGAGGAGAGTGAAGCTATAGAACATGCTTTAGTGACAGCAGACTCAAAAGCCCCTTTTCCTTCTCCAGGTCTCCTTCCACTGGGGGCCATCTCAACTTCCTTAAACATTGTTAACCACATCTGACATAGAATCATTTGTTATTGAACTTTCCTCCTTACAAGTTCAGTTAGCATTGGTTGGCTTCTGACTTCTTACATTGCTCAAGTTTCACTGTGTCTTATGTAACAAACTAATCTTCTAGGAGTACAACGTCTCCATAGAACCCCCAATGTTCCTATCACAGATGGATTTCAGGGGATTTTCAAGTTCCCCTAGGTCTCAAAAAGCGAGTCTGACTTGGTAAAGCAATGGATTCCATTTATTCATTGATTTTTTTCATCCAGCAAGCTTGCCAGCCATTTATTTGTTCATTCTAGTCTCAGGGTTCTGACTTCTGTTCCTTAGGCACCACTGTCAAAGGACCTAGTATATCATAACATTATCACACTTCAAGTCAAGCTGTATTTCCTGGACACTTAGTGAACTACAGTACAATAAGTTAATTACATGGGCGTTGGGCCTGGCCATACCAACACTATGTACTTGGTTCTAGAATCATAACACAAGTCTAACAAATCCCAGATTAAATACAAATTTAGATTGTCTAATTAAAAATGTAAATCATTACAGACAATCAGAAAACCATAGCAATTGTTTGAAATAAGAAAGTGATTTCACTCCTATTTCAGTACACAGAGAGATTTCTGTTGTCCTTTTACTGTATCTCAACAAGGATGATCTTAGATTTTATGAAAAAAAAAATCATTGCTAATGAAAATTTGATCAGGCAATGGGTACATGGGTTGGGTTGGTTCAAGTACTGTGGTGCCTCCACCCCCCCATTCCAATTTTACTATTCAGCAAAGCAAATCTTCTGCTTCTGGGTTAAACTATAAAACCAGCTTTTCACTACTAGTTTCAATTGTCAACTCTCTAGAATTCAAGTTACATCTTCAAAAAGCACTTAATTTAGGGCTGATTTTTTTAAAAGTAACTTTCACCTCTTAGTTGCCATCATTGGGGACCTACTTTTTACTGCTGTCAATATCATATATGTTTGTCTTCTATCTTGCTGATGGGTAATAATTTCCCAAGTAAGCCTAGAGAGCAGTGATTCTTTATTAAAACTAATAAAGGAGGAAATCACAGGTTTTTAAAAATTGCTCTGGAAATTACTACTGACAAGTCTGTCTCGAATTCCTAAGCATAAAAGAAACAGTGAGGAGTTAACATGACTAGTCACCACAGTAGGATAGTGGCTTTTCTGCCTTGCATTACACTTGTGCCTTATACAAGTAAGTTTTAGCATGTGCCATTCTACTATTGTCTAAAGTTCCATTTTCATTATGAAAGTGATTAAGGTGATCATCTTTTGAAGTAGGAGAAAATATAAAATGTATCAACTTATAAAACCACATTTCAATGATGTTTACTAATTATACATCTTACTACTTCTGATAATATGGTAAGCAGTAAGTAATACATAACAGGGTTCAAACAGGAAAGAAATCAATGTATAAGAAAAATCATTATTGAATGATAGAGACCAGTAAAAGAGTATATGAACGAGAATTCACCTTTATACTTTTCTTCTGTCTTCCATTTGGGGCAGTCTCAGCTGGTGGACAAGACATAGTTGCTGGAGAGAGGTCTTTGATATCTGTCAGAATATCTGTTTGATATCTGTCAGAATCCCAAGGTCGTTGTTCCTTCCAATTTCTAGTGAATTCATACAAAAATAAATTCTAAGGTATCTCTATTAAATCAATTACCAGTCAAGAAATATTTTTGGAATGAATTCCCACAACATAATGAAATGACATAAAGCTTCATGTTTCCTGGTAATGATGATAGAAGCATTTGATGTGACATATAGTTTACTTTTAGAAATGGCACTATTCACAACACAATGTGAATAGGGCACTTGAAAATTAATATTGACAAATAGTACTGAGGTTTCTATAGTGTTAAAAAATACACATTTCAGAAAGTCAAACATAATTCTCATATTCACCTCATAAGAGAATTAGTGCAATTGAAAGTCCAAATTAGTTGGAGGTGATTTTCATGCTGTATTACTGGATGTGGAAAAAAATTCTTGATTCCTCAATTTATTCAGTCTTCTCCCTATGTACTTAATATAACCATTTAATTCTGGTTTATGGTTATATGGTTAGGAATTCTAAAAACAATGACCAAAACCAAGAAAATTATTCAGAAAGTCAATATGATGAGCCTATGTATAGTTCATTCTACCTTAAGGAAATTTTAGATAGTAATATTCACAAAAACTTTTGTTTGATCATGAACTTGAACCATAACAGTACAAACTTAATTATTAATAATTTTCCACTTAACTATATATAGGAAGCTGCTGTTCAGCCTTGATTTGTCGTATCTAAATGGTTTTGTCATGGACACAAAAGAATGCAAATATATGTTATGTTGGAATATGTTGAATATCTGTGGCAAACTGCCTTTGCATGGCAGCACAGGGTGTAGGATTAATGCAGGAGTTCTGTCACATTTGTTTAGGCAATAAACAATGATTCCTTTAAAATTAAAGAAAAAATATGTTCAGACAAATATTAGAATTAAAATTATTGTGAATCATTTTGTGTTTAAATCAACATCAGATTATCCATCTTGGATTCATCATATTTTTTAATTTTTTAATTAACATGTAATGTATTATTAGCCCCAGGGGTACAGGTCTGTGAATTGCCAGGTTTCGCACTTCACAGCACTCACCATAGCACATACCTTCCCCAATGTCCATAAGCCCACCCCCCTCTCCCTACCCCGCTCCCCCACAACCCTCAGTTTGTTTTGTGAAATTGGTTTGTCTCCCTCCCAATCCCATCTTGTTTCATTTATTCCTTTCCTACCTCCCAAGCCCCCAACCCACATTGCCTCTCAACTTCCTCATATCAGGGAGATCTTATGATAATTGTCTTTCTCTGATTGACTTATTTCACTAAGCATAATACCCTCTAGTTCCATCCATGTTGTCGCAAATGGCAAGATTTCATTTCTTTTGATGGCTGCATAGTATTCCATTGTGTGTGTTTGTGTGTGTGTGTGTGTGTGTGTGTGTGTGTGTATCACCTCTTCTTTATCCATTCATCTGTTGATGGACATCTAGGTTCTTTCCATAGTTTGGCTATTGTGGACATTGCTGCTATAAACATTCAGGTGCACGTGCCTCTCTGGATCACTACATTTGTATCTTTAGGGTAAATACCAAGTAGTGCAATTGCTGGGTTGTAGGGTAGCTCTATTTTCAACTTTTTGAGGAATCTCCATGCTGTTTTCCAGAGTGGTTGCACCAGCTTGCATTCCCACCAACAGTGTAGGAGGGTTCCCCTTTCTCCGCATCCTCGCCAGCATCTGTCATTTCCTGACTTGTTAATTTTAGCCATTCTGACTGGTGTGAGGTGGTATCTCATTGTGGTTTTGATTTGTATTTCTCTGATGCTGAGTGATATGGAGCACTTTTTCATGTGTCTGTTGGCCATCTGGATGTCTTCTTTGCAGAAATGTCTGTTCATGTCCTCTGCTCATTTCTTGATTGGATTATTTATTCTTTGGGTGTTGGATTTGATAAGTTCTTTATAGATTTTGGACTCTAGTCCTTTATCTGATATGTCATTTGCAAATATCTTCATCCATTCTGTCAGTTGTCTTTTGGTTTTGTTAACTGTTTCCTTTGCTGTGCAAAAGCTTTTGATCTTGGTGAAGTCCCAATAGTTCATTTTTGCCCTTGCTTCCCTTGTCTTTGGCCATGTCTTTAGGAAGAAGTTGCTGCAGCTAAGATTGAAGAGATTGCTGCCTGTGTTCTCCTCAGGGATTTTTTTTTAAGATTTATTTATTTTTTTATTTGACAGAGAGAGATCACAAGTAGGCAGAGAGGCAGGCAGACAGAGAGAGGAGGAAGCAGGCTCCCTGCTGAGCAGAGAGCCTGATGCGGGACTCGGTCTCAGGACCCTAAGATCGTGACCTGAACCGAAGGCAGCGGCTTAACCCACTGAGCCACCCAGGCGCCCCTCCTCAGGGATTTTGATGGATTCCTTTCTCACACTGAGGTCCTTCATCTATTTTGAGTCCATTTTCATGTGTGGTGTGAGGAAATGGTCCAGTTTCATTTTTCTGCATGTGGCTGTCCAATTTCCCCAACACCACTTTTTGAAACGACTGTCATTTCCCATTAGACATTCTTTCCTGCTTTGTCGAAGATTAGTTGACCATAGAGTTGAGGGTCTATTTCTGGGCTTTCTATTCTGTTCCATTGGTCTGTGTGTCTGTTTTTGTGCCAGTACCATATTGTCTTGATGATGACAGCTTTGTAATAGAGCTTAAAGTCCGGAATTGTGATGCCACCAGCTTTGGCTTTCTGTTTCAGCATTCCTCTGGCTATTCAACGTCTTTTCTGGTTCCATATAAATTTTAGGATTATTTGTTCCATTTCTTTGAAAAAAAATTTCTTTCATGAGTACTTTATAGTTTTCTGAGTACAGATTCTTTGCCTCTTTGGTTACATTTATTCGTACGTATCTTATGGTTTGGGGTGCAATTGTAAATGGGATCAACTCCTTAATTTCTCTTTCTTCTGTCTTGCTATTGATGTATAGAAATGTAACTGATTTCTGTGCATTGATTTATATCCTGACACTTTATTGAATTCCTATACAAGTTCTAGCAGATTTGGAGTGGAGTCTTTTGGGTTTTCCACATATCATCTACAAAGAGTGAGAGTTTGACTTCTTCTTTGCCAATTTTGATGCCTTTAATTTCTTTTTGTTGTCTGATTGCTGAGGTTAGGACTTCTAGTACTATGTTGAATAGCAGTGGTGATAATGGACATCCCTGCCATGTTCCTGACCTTAGCAGAAAAGCTCTCAGTTTTTCTCCATTGAGAGTGATATTCTCTGTGGGTTTTTCATAGTGGCTTTGATGAATTCATAATATTTTTTAAATGCTCAACAAGCACAAATAATGCTTACTGAGGCACCATTGGTTTTATATTTACCAATTATTGCCATCTCCATAGCAATCCTATATGGAATAACTTGTCTTGAGTCATATGATTTCTTAATGTTAAAGCCAAGATTTGAATTTTAAAAAATTTGTTTCAGAAGCCACTTCCTCTACCTTACTTTTCTTCTCAAATAAAACAACAACAATAAGAAATCTTAGATATCAGGTTTCTGCTTATCAAAGGAGAAATGAGAAAAACATTTTTAACAAGTAAAAGGAAAACTGAAATTCCTATTTTGTCACTTTGAGAAGACTAATTACCTCCCCAAACAATTGTACTTATCTTTCTAAGTGAGTTGACATGACATGTTCTAAGAACATGGCAAATTTATTCTTCTCTCACATTTGGATCATCTAATTTTACTCTGATAAGAAATTCAATGATACAAATTCAGTACTAGAAGCATCCTTAGGACCAATGGGCCATCCAGGGATCCTGATATCCATTTATTGCTCAGAGAATGACTTCTAGCACTGTCCAATAGGTTAAGCAATATTTCTAAGACTATGAGTAGCTGGAGAGCATGGATAGTATTATGCTCATTTATGTCTCTGCAGGGACAAGTCCAGTACTTGGTCAATGTCTTTGATGCCATGTGGGAGACACTATAGTGGTTTGGAGGTTAATCCTGAGGATTTGATGTAATAACAATGATACTAAGCTAGGGACCTTAAAATTCCCAAATTCTGTAGAATTCTTTCTAAGAAACAATAACCAAATCAGAAAAAAATGTTACTATACATAAGACCTGGCAACCCCTTAGCAACCCCTGGCAAACTCTCTTCTTCCTGTAGGAGCTATTGATTATTACCAAATTGTAACACATGACTTCGACTTGAAACAAAAAAGCTTCCAAAAAAATTCTTCTGCTTCCTCCTCTTATGTGCATCCTGCACACATAATCAGGGCTTCTTCTCACTTGATCTCTCCTGTTTTGAACTTTCTCCTCACCTCCCAGCAACTGTAGTTGCTCCTAATTCTATCCCGTGGCTCTATGGGAAGGAAGACTGTGTTTTTCAATTGGAGTTTTGGCTCTTCCAAATAATGCCAATTTTACCCTGCTCCTCAGTCTAAAGTCTATTTAAAAAATTAAAAAAAAAAAAAAAGGAAAGAAATTTACCCCATGCTACCCTTATTCTAATTGTCCTTCAGAATTTGCCTGTTTCTGTTCATTTTCAAAATCTCTGCAGTTCACTGTGTGTGTATGTGTGTGCATATATACGTTTGTCAGAGTTCATAACTGTCATCTCATCTGTAGGTATATTAGATGTAGGAGTTTATTCAACCATGCCATGATTGGAAGTCCTAGTTAAATTACAAATAATGAAAATAAATAAATAAATAAATAAATAAATAAATAAAAATGCCTGCTAGATATTCTCTATCTACATAAATGATAACCAACACTACCAGGAAATTGATAATAGTTGAATGAAAGGTATAAGCAATAATCCCTAGTGGAGCTCAAATTAAGATTAACTAATTTTAGTGCTTTAATCAACAAGAGTTATATAACTTCTTTTTTAAAAAAATGTTTTATTTATCTGTTTGAGAGAGAGAGTACAAGTGAGGGGCAGAGAGAGAGGGAGAAGCAGACCCCCCTGAAGACTCCCCACTGAGCCCAACACAGGGCTAGATCCTAGGACCCTGAGACAATAACTTGAGCAGAGGGCAGATGCTGAATGAACCACCAGGGGACCCTATATAATTTTGTAATTTCCTATAAATATTATTAGACTGATCACCTGTAGATTTCTTGGCAAGAGATGCATTCCTATCTACCACTGTCTATCCATATCTATCATAATGCAAGGTACATAATTTTTATTTAAAAATATCTGTTGGGGCACCTGGGTGGCTCAGTGGGTTAAAGTCTCTGCTTTCAGTTCAGGTCATGATGCCAGGGTCCTGGCATTGAGCCCTGCCTTGGGCTCTCTGCTCAGCAGGGAGCCTGCTTCCCCTCCTTCTCTCTGCCTGCCTCTCTGCCTACTTGTGATCTCTGTCTGTCAAATAAATAAATAATTATCTTTTTAAAAAATAGAAAAAAAATTGTTGAATAAGTGAGGAAAATGACTAACAACTATTACCAAATTTCCGAACAAGGGATGCCTCCTGGGTGGCTCAGTCGGTTAAGCCGCTGCTTTCAGCTCAGGTCATGATCCCAGCATCCTGGGATTTAGTCCCACATTGGGCTCCTTGATCAGTGGGGAGCCTGCTTCTCTCTCCGCGTCTGCCTATCATTTTGCCTGCTTGTGCTCTGTCCCTCTGACAAATAAATAAATAAAATCTTAAAAAAAAAAAAAAGTTCTGAACAAGGTAATAATGAAAATAAAAGACATATCCCATTATTAAATCTCAATTGTGTGCACATAAATAAATCATACAATAAAATTCATACTTCATTTTGGATCTCTAGAAAAGAAAAAGAAAATTTACCACCCAAAGAAAGTTGAAAAAGCAGAAGTTTACAGAATAACCCTGGTGAAAATAAGGTGAAGGTAGCAGTAGGATCTCTTAAAGAAGTTGAATTAAAAAGACAGAGACCTATACCCTCCTGAGAGAAGGAAAAGAGAAACTAATTGGCTGGTAATTTGAAGATACTTAACTTGGTAAGAATGAAGGAAAAGGGCAGCAGAAACCTGCAGAGCTCTGTTCTTGACCCTAGGCACTTTTAATGTCCTAGAGAGGGCTCCCCACTCCCACACTGTTGTTTCGGATAATAAAAGGCCTCTATGTGGTGGATATGAGTCATATCTCTTAGAGGAAGTAAAGTTTCAGGCAGCAATCAGGCTTCAGTCGGCTCAGCAAGCATCCCAGGCCACATGTGCAAGGATTTGGAGAGAAATTATCCAAGTCCCATCTAGAATAAAAGCCCAGCTTCTCTCACTTTTTAAGTCATGTCAAAGCAATGAAGCAGCTGCAGTGTCATCTGTGCTTTGGGTTATAAAACCAAAGTCAGACACCAGAAAAGGAGGGGAATGTTTCTGCAGACACAGTTAGGATCCAGTGGTGAGTGAACACGGATTGGTTGCAGAGGTGGAGGAAAGTTGTAATCCCTACAAGCAAATTTTGAAATCCTTGGCACAATGACCATAATGGAAAACTTACCAGAAACACCCCAAAGAGAAACTATGGTCCTCCCGCATGAAAGTCAAGAAAAAAAATCCCAGACTTGCTAAAGCCAGGATGTTAGCATTCAGTACTGACGGACATAGACAGAGGCACTATCTTCCCAGAAGGATAACTGGATAACTCACTAGAGTGAGTCTGGCCAGCTCACTTCCTCTTGCTAAGTACAAGATTTTTCTCTGAAAATGAGGAGGCCCAAGAAGCTGATCCATAAATCATTTCAAGCTATGAAAAATTCATATTCTAAAAAATAATGGAGAAATGAAAGACACAAGTGGAATACTGTCCTCTATATGTTACTACTCCTCTATATGTTACAGCAAAATATAGTAAGTACTGATTTTAAGACATTTGATATCAGGCAATGTGGAAAGTGATCTTCATGAGATGGGAAACACAAAAAGTAAGCCTGGTCATTCTTCCAGCTTATAGTTTTAAGAGAGTTTGAGAGAAAATTTTAGAGCTCTAGGGAACTTCAGTGGATTTCCCACAAGCATGCAACAAAGTATTACACCCAATATGAGAATTTTTACCCAATATGAAGGAAAGAATAACTAGGAGAAATAATACTCACCCCAGGCCACAAAGATTACCCTTTCAACCAGCCTCATGTTAGAAAATCTCGTAATGCATTTTTAGTAGCATTTAGGGCACTAAGTAGAATACTCAGACAAGTCTCATTTCTATACTAGGGTAAAATTAGTCCTAGATTAATATTGCTCTAATCATGCCAAACGTATCTTAAAAAGCAAGATCTAAAAACATCAAACAATTTCTAAATAATTACCTGGTCCCTGAACAAAGTTCAAGAATATTTATAACAACATAAACATACCTATCATAAAGAAAGTAAAATTCATAATCTCAGACACCCAATGAGAAATTACCAAGCATGCAGAGAAGCAGGAAATATAACCTATAATGAGAATCATCAATCAAAATAGACCCAGAATTGGCACACATGTTAGAATTGGCAGAAAAGGACGGGAAAATAATTATTATAGCCATATCTCTTATATTTAGAAAATGTAGAGAAAATACTAAATGTGTTAAACACATTATATGAAAAGAATACCCAAATCAAATTTTAGAGATAAAAGATTAGACATTATGGAAGAGAAGATTTGTGAGTTTGAAAATATATCAATAAAAACTATCCAAAATAAAACACAAAGGAAACACACACACACACACTCACACACACGTAAACAGGGTGTCAGTAGGCAGTAAGATGTTGGTCGACTTTACAAAGTCAAACATGTAATTGGAATATCTTTAAAAAAGGGTGAGGCAGTCAGGACCACAAAGAAAGAGTAACGGCTTAATTTTTTCTAAGTTTAATATAAACCTTAGATTCAAAAAGCTCCACAAATCTATGCTTAAAAAACATGAATAAAACTACACAAAGCATATTGTAAGCATAATGTCTAGTGACCAGTGATAAAGAAAATCATGAGCAGTCTGAGGGAAGAGAAATGTTATATACAAAAGAACAAGACAGTTCTTGTTAGAAACTTTACAAGTGAGAAGACAGAGGAACAACACCTCTAAAGTACTCAAATTCTATACTCAATGAAAACATCTTGCAAACAAAGCCTCTTCCAGACATACAGAAGTTGAAATGATTTATCACCAGCAAATTTGTTTTATGGAAAACATTAAAGGAAACCCTTCTGTGAGAAAAAAAAAAAAAAAAACAGTTGAAAATACAGATCTTCATGAAGAAATAAAGATTGTGATAGATGGCAACTACATGAAAAAATAAGAATTTTTTCTTATTATTTAAATCTTTTAAAAAGATAATTGAGTACTTTCACAAAAATAATAATAATTCAATATGAACTTTATAATATATTCATAAGTGAGATGTATGACAGAACTATGAATGTCAAGAGTGAAGAAGCTGGGCACCTGAGTGGCTCAGTTGGTTAAGCATCTGCCTTCAGCTCAGGTCATGTTCTCAGGATGGTGGGATGGAGTCCCACATCCAGCTCCCTGCTCAGCAGGGTGTCTGCTTCTCCCTCTGCCCCTGAATCTGCTTGTGTGCTCTCTTTCTCTCTGTCTTTCTCTCTCTCTCAAATAAATAAAAATAAAATATTTTTTAAAAAAGAGTGAAGTGTTAAGTTCATTGTTTTAATTTCTTATCATAAACATAAAGGTTGTTGTCTTTCAAAGGTAGACTGTGATAACTTTTTTAAAAGATTTTGTTTATTTATTCATGACAGACAGGAAGAGAAAGAGAGAGAGAGAGAGAGAGAGAGAGAGAGAGGCAGAAGCAGAGGGAATAGCAGGCTTCCCCCTGGGCAGGGAGCCCAATGTGGGATTCAATCCCAGGATCCTGGGATCATGACCTGAGCCAAAGGCAGACGCTTAACCATCTGAGCCACCCAGGCACCCTGTGATGATTTAAGATGTATACTATAAACCCCAAAGCAATCACTAAAACAACAAAAGTCACTAAACAGATAAAGAGATAAAATAGAATTATAAAAAGTACTTAATTAACCCAGAAAATGTTCTTAAAAAAAGAAAATGAGGAGCAAAGAATAAATGCGACAAATAGAAAACACATAGCAAGATGGTAGATTTCAACCTAACCATATAAATAAACACATTGCAACAAAAGATCTTAGCACTCAGTTAAAAGATAAAGGTTGTCAGATGAAATCCAAAAGCAAGATTCAACTCTATGTCACCTTCAAGAAAGACACTGAAATAGAAAGATAAAGATCTGTTAAAATTTGAATATGAAAAGATATACCATAGTAACATTAGTCAAATAAAACTAGAATTGGTATATAATATCAGACAAAGTAAATTTCATAAGAAAGAATAATACCATGGATTTTTTAAAAAGTTGTTTACTAATTAAAAACGTGAGGCTTTATCAGAAAAATATAACAACATTTCAGTGCATGTCAATAGAGCTTCAAAATACGTGAAACATAATAGAAGTTCAAGAAATGGACATATCCACAATTACAATCAAATACTGTAATGATTAAGCAGAAATAAGTAAAAAGATTGAAGACATTAAAAAAAACTATCTGTCTTAAAACTGACATTTGTGGAACTCTCCACGCAACTCTACAAGTTAGCCCATTTTTTTCAAATAACTAATAACCAATAATAATCGAATAACTAGTAACCAAGATCAGCCATACTATAAGCCATAATAAAACTACCAGTAAATTTGAAAAGACTCAAGTACCTGAAATATGTTTTCTGACCATAATGAAACTAAATTCAAAATTAACAGAAGAAATATTTTTGGAAAAGCCCAAGTAATTTGGAAAATAAATAATACACTTCTAAAAGTGCATGGGTTAAAAAAAAGTTTAAAAAAGGATTTAGAAGGTATTGTAAACTGAATGAACATACAAACAACATATCAAAATTTGTCAGATTCCACTAGTCAGTAATGAGAAATTTCATAGAACAGATCATCTATAATAGAAAAAAGTAAATCAATGGCCTCAGGATCAGCTTTAAGGCAATAGAACAAAAGAGCACATTAAACCCAAAGTAACTGAAATAATAAATACCAGAGCAGAAATAAATAGAATAAACAAAATAAAAAATAATCAAGTGGGACTACATCAAACTAAGCTTCTGCACAGCTAAAGAAACAATCAATAAAATGAAACAGCAACCTATGCACTGGGAGAAAATATTTGCAAATCATATATGTGAAAATTAAATATCCAAAATATATAAGGAACTCATAGCCGGCAGCATTTAGGGAAATGCAAATTAAAACAAAATGAGATACTACTACACACCTATTAGAATGGCTAAAATATAAAATACTGACAGTTCTAAATTCTAATGAGCAACTAGATCTCACACACATTATGAAATGCAAAAAGGTGCAGCCATTCTGGAAAAAGTGTTTGGCACTTTCTGTAAGTGTATTTTAAACATGCATTTACTATAAGACCAAGACGTTCTCTTTCTAAGTATTTTTTCCTAAAGAAACTTAAGTTCCCGTGAAACTCTGCACATAAAATTATTCATAATTACCCCTAACTAGAAACAACTCAAATATCATGCAACAAACAATAAACAAACTATGGTATATCCATATAATGGAACAGAACCGGCAACAAAAAAGAAACAAACTACTGATTCAACACGTGGATTGATCTCCAAGGCATTGCCCTGAATGAGAGAAGCCAGTCTCAAAATGCTCCCCCATATAAAACAATTTATATGACAATTTTGAGAAGACAAAACTATAGAATGGAGAACAGAATAAAGGTTGGGCGGAGGCAGAATATTGCCGACACCAGGGTGCCACCAGACGGAGTTTTTGCCGTCATGGAGCTTCTTTATATGTTAATTGTGGTAGTGGTTACATGAAATCATGCACGTGGCAACATTCATAGAACTCTGCACCAAAAAGTCAATTTTGTTGCATATTAATTTTAAAAATAGAATAACATATTTGGAAACAGAAACTAAACTTTGACATGAAGAAAACAAAAGCTCAATGAAATGGACAAAAGGTATGAACAGATATAAGGTTGGCAAATAGGAACATGAAAGGATACTCGATAGTCTTAGGCCTCGGGAAACTATAAATTAAAATCACAATGATATACACTCCATGCCTGTTAGAAAGACTGAAGTTAAAACATCTGACAATACCAAGTGCTGGTGATGTGGGGGAACTGTGATTCTCAGTGCTGTTAGCAGCATCTAGAATGGTATAACCACTGTGGAAAATAGTTTAGCAGTTTCTCCTAAAGTTAAAAATATACTTAGCATGTGATTCAGACATCCCATTCCTAGACGTCTGGGTGGCTCAGTTGGCTAAGTGGCAGACTCTTGGTTTCAGCTCAAGTCATGATCTCAGGGTCATGCGATTGAGCACCTGTGGTCATCTCAAGATCCTCTCCCCCCTCCCCTGCCCCCTCCTCTCTCCCTGCTCCTGTTCACTCTCTCTCAAATAAATAAATAGGTGAAATCTTTTTTTATAAAAAAGGATATTTACCCAAGAGGAATGAAAGCATATATATGCACAAAGGCTTATACACAATGTCAAAACATTTCTCTAGTAGCCTATATTTGGAAACAACTCCAAGGCCTGTGGACAGTTGAATGGGAAAACAAACTGTGATACACCCATATAATGGACTGCTACTTGACAAAAAGAAAGAACTAACATGTACCAGTTGGATGAATTTCAAAATAATTATGCTGAGTGGAGAGTCCCTACAAAAAGAGTACGTTCTGTATGATCCCATTTCTATAAAATTCTAGAGAGTGCCAGCCAATCTATCAAGACAGAAAGCAGAGCAGCAGGTTGCCAAGAGATGGGGTGATGCCGGTGGGGAAGGGTGAGGTGGAACACAGGTAAGGGCAGCAGAGAGGTTACAAAGGGGCACAAGAAATCTTTTGGGCATGATGGGTATGTTTATCTCCTGATTTTAATGATAGGCTACAAGGGCATATACATATGTCAGAATTGAAATCATATACTTTTAAAATGTGCAGTTTAATGTCTGTTAAATTTACCTCAGTAAAACTATTTAGAAATAAAAAAGTAAAGTATAATAAATTTTAAAAGGTAAAGTATGAGAAATAAAAAACAATGTCAAGGAAAAAACTGATTATTTTTACTTGTTCAAAAAAATAAAATGAGTTTGGTGAGCAAAGGTAAATACTTGCCCCTCACAAATATAAGTGTAATTCCATCGTGAGTGCCTACTTCTTTTATTTCCACTCTTACATCCTTATATGATAAAAAGATAGCCCATTAGGCACGGAAGAAAAAGGGTAGCTAGCAAGTGTGGCCTGGGTTTGCCTTCCTCCTCCTAATCTCTTTGGATATATGGTGCCCCAGGCTGCAGGAAAAGACAAAGCTCATTGCTTTTCTCCAAATCTCCTTGACAGAAGAAGTGAATTCAGTTGCTTTGGGAGGATGTCTAGTACAGATAATTCATCAGGACCATTGTCAAGATTGTCAGCAATATGGAAAAGCTGTTTTCCGAACCCCCAGCAAAGCACAGTTCCATCCAAGTGAGAGTCGAAAAACATCTCAGTTTTTGTACGAAAATCCCATAGACCTGACAGATTCAGTGTCATCCGAATACTCCACATGCAATTTCACTTCTTTGCTCATGTCTATTTAAGTGATTTTTGAAAGCTGTAATTATATAAACAGAGAGCCTCCCACACTTTGACAAGAGGAAAAATACATATTAACTCCAGACAAAATGTG
Source organism: Mustela erminea (assembly GCF_009829155.1). Lineage (NCBI taxonomy): Eukaryota > Metazoa > Chordata > Mammalia > Carnivora > Mustelidae > Mustela > Mustela erminea. The sequence continues at coordinate 54,065,532 of NC_045621.1, forward strand.
GGTGGTGGTATCTTTTTTTTTCCTTAGCACGCTTTATACTGTCAGAAACTATGAGATACTACTGCAAACAGCAATAAGTCACTAAAAGTCTTTCATATTAGAAACCACTATGCAGTTTCCTAGGATATTATTTTTGCTTTTTTATTTCTCCTGGGTAATGTGAGAGGTGAAACAGCCAAGCTCTTAAATCCAATTCTTCCTTCCCTGGAAGATGATATCAATCCACCCCCTTTCCCAAATATATCTGGTTGTAAGACTTGGCCAATTAGGAAAATGCTTGCTATGTTCTGTTATGAGATGTACTGATACAAGTTCCTTCTGACACCACAATTTCTTTTCGTTCGAATTACACAGTATGGCTGGTATGACTGGGAAATGGAAAAGAAAACCAAGACGTAGACTTTGGTTTAAAATAGGCACATTTAATGGAACATTTCACATTAACGTTAATGTGAGAAACAAGACCACAAACCAAAGTCGGGTGTAGGAATTAGCGTTGTTAGAACTGCTTTCCTGGGATTAATTTTATCTTTTAAATAGTTCATTCCTTTAGTCTTTTTATATAACATCAGTATTTGGTGAATGTTTGTCATGTAAAAACTGGCATAAAGAAATAAGATCACCCTGGAAAAATTAAGACATATTCTACATATAAATAGAACAGGTATTAAAACTTCATTAGCATGGCTTTAGAATCCTACTTTCATTCATTATGCTGTTCTAGATCTCAACATTGTGATTGATACTTATTAAAAGCTTACTATGGGCCCAGGCATTATTCTAAGACTTTATATTTATTATTTCAGTTAAGGCTTATAACAACCCTATGATGTACACATTCTTATTTTCCTTATTTTTCAGAGGATGAGATTGAGGCTCAGAAAGATTAAGTAACTTGCCCAAGATTCATGACAACTGGTAGAGTAAGGGTTTGAGCAATGTCATTCTGAATCTGGACCTGTGCTCCTCATCACACATCCAGGAACATGAATTAGGTTCACACTCTGGGCAGATCACCATGTCCAGTCCTGGAGTTCTACAGATAAAGCCCCTGCCAGAAAGCAACTCAGCATCTAGTTACAGGGTTAGGCAAGTAAGCCATGATGTGACCTATTGCTTCTCTTTCTTTCTCCCCCTTTCTGTTCTATCCTCATGCTTTCTTCTGGTAGGATTTCATCCTATGAACAGAAAAGTAATGAAATACATAATAACTGACCCACCCCCCACTTCAAAATGGGAAAACTAGTAGGGGAAGGAAGTGGGAGAGTATAAAATTTTATGTTCCTGTTTAAAGAGCTTGAGTTTAAAAATGTTGAGGCATACCAGACATTGGCAGTTGCAAATTTGCCTAATCTTTTGTCAAATCCGCATCCACATGTCTACAGTTTTCATGGGTGACAGGAAAACCCCATCCTCCATGGGATATGATTTAGCTGGAAGAAAGGTGCAAATACTTTCAAGCAGGGGAAATGTTGTCTGGGAAACCTAGAGAGACACATAAACAAAACGAGAGAGAGAGAGAGAGATTGATTCAGCTGCAGTAGATCATTCCTGAGAGGAAGCAATAGAATATCTAGTCAGGAGGACTATAGAGCAGCAAGAAATAAACCTTCATGCTACTGAAATTTTGGAGATTTTTATTTAAACAACTAACAGTATTCATCCCACTTAAAACAGAATATAGGGTCCTGCTCTAACAGCAAATATGAAATGGACAGCACAGGCTGAGAGGTCAGGTAATAAGAGTCAAGATAAGCAGGCTGGGGAGATGGAAACTCCCGTGACACTATGGGAAATATTTAATAAGCATGTGACAATTTAGAAGACAGAATATATCCCTTCTGAGACTATAGCTTTTAATGAAATTTCCGGAAGATGTCAGAATATAGTGTGCTACTCTATGTTACTCTTAGCAAGATATTATAAGAAAGAGATGAATTCAGGTAAGAATAGCTTATTTTGAGGTAAAAGTTAAAAAAATAAAGAGTCAAGAACTTTACTTAGTTGAAAACAATGTTTATTTCTGGACCTCAGAATAGTAAGTTAGATAAGATCGAACAGAGCTTTGGACATTAAAGGCCCAGCAAAACTTCTTAACTGAACAGAGTGTCTCAGTCTTACAGCAAAGATTAACCATACAGTCTCCCCACCCAAGTCATTAAGTTAAGGTAGAAAAGCATAGGAATGAAGAAACAAAGAAATAAAGCAATAAATAAAGAAGGAAACATTGGGCATAATTATTGGCACACAGAACAGAATGAAACAAAACAAACCAAAAAATTTAACTTAATAGGTGGGGGACTAGTATGCCCCCCACAAAAACAGAACCCAAACAACAACTAACACCCTCTTCACAGGTGACTGAAGAGAACCTAGAAGAAGTTCCCTGAGGGGAACAAGAAAAATAAACCAAGAATAATAAACAAGGAGATGAAATCTTCCAGAAGATATAATTAGAGACTGGGAAGGAATTCCCCTACTGATAAGGCAAAGGTATTTCACAGCCCAGCTGGACTTTATTATCGAACTAACAAAGACAGCCAAAACGCTATGAATTTCTCATTGTTGCCTTTTCCACTTGGGAACTTGCCTTGCAGTCACCCTTTCTCCATCCCACCATTGTATGCTGGATGGGAGACAGGGTGGTGGAAGCAGCAGAAATAACTTGTCTTCAGATCACAAGCCAGCAGAACATGAATAACCATTTCTGCACCAGGGTAAGAGAGAGAGAGAGTGCTGTATCTCCACTAGAGTTTTAGATTTCAGACTGGGTTTGTTCATTGCATGGCATTTTGGGTTATCTCTTTAGGGAAGAGAGAAGAGTTTTCTAAGTATCCAGAACTGGCAAAGACTGCTCAGCTCTTCACCAAATGCACTTACTCTTCCCCCTCTGCCCACAGCTAGATGAGAAACCCCATTCTCCCTTTCAGCAGACATGATCATGTGGCTAGTTATCATCAGAGGAATTTAAGTGAAAGAACACTTGTCGCTTTGGAGATAAGGTCAAAAGAAGTGAATATGTCTTCCTCACCCTCTTTTTTCCCATCCACAATCTAGATGCAGATGAGCAGGAGGCCCTGGAGAAGGGCAGATTACAAGATGAAGGGATTCTCTGTTTCAGAAAGATCACCGGGAAGGCCAGCTACCAGCTAGGAACATCCCATATGGGAGCACTATTTATGTCCATATCTATGGGCAAGAAAGAAACTTTTATTAAGCCATTGATATTTATTCAGATTTGTTTGTTACAGCAGGAAACATTATCCTAAGTAATACAATACACAAAAGCTTTCGTATTCTAACTTGATCTACAAAGCTTTATCCCTTCTTTGAACTTTATATAGCACTTAATATGTGCTAGGCACTGTTATAAGGATTCTACAAAAGTATTTTAAAGATGTTATCATATATTATACACACACACACATATAGTCCATCAAGTCCCATACCAAATAAAAGCTCTACTTCAGAGCTTAACACTTAATAATTCTTTAACTATCTTAGTTAAATAAAAGAATAAAAGTCTATTTGACTAGACACAAATGGATCATTAGGGGACTTTAACAAGATCTGCTTGAAGAGTATCCCCCCTCCTCCAGCTCTGTCGTAATGTTATCATATTCATCTCTTTAGTGGTCATTTAATTTTGGGACACTGTTCAGCAACAGGACATGGGTCTAATTTAGCTAAAAAGTTACACAATAGACATCTTTGGTCTCTATTTCTCCTATGTTATAAAAAGTATCCTTTTGGTGCTGAGAATCATCACTAAACAAACATTTGTTGTGCACTCACTGTTGCTCAGCTTCTTGCTTCAGATAGATGATTGCGACACAATTCCTGTTCTTGAGGACCATAGAGTTTAGGGGGCACACAGGCATGTTGAAAACTATTACGACAAAACCTGACAAAGGTTGTCATAGCAGCGTGTATACAGTGGGCTATGAGCACTGGCATCAGAGCCATAGTTCTGCAAAGAAGCAACCTGTAGGAAAAAAAAAAAAAAGATTTTGAGGCAGAGTTATGAAGACGCACGCAAAAACACACACCTTGTTATGAAAGAAAATTCTTTTTTTTCCAACTCTGAACCACTTTTTTTTTTTTTTTGAAGATTTAACTTATTTGTTTGACAGACAGATCACAAGTAGGCAGAGAGGCAGGCAGGGGAAGGATGGAGCAGGCTCCCTGGGATGTGGGAATGGATTCCAGGACCCTGGGATCATGACCTGAGCTGAAGGCAGAGGCTTAAACCCACTAAGCCACCCAGGAGCCCGGAAAGAAAATTCCTGTGGCCTTTCCAGCCAATTATTCACAATTACTCACCATAGTAATATTCCAATTTGGTCCCTAAAAGGGTCCAATCATCTTAAAGCTATATATCAAGAGCTGTGTCTAAGTACTACAGTGTTTACTGTTAATTGGAAATCCTCGTATAATTTCTTCCATTCACTAATATTTTCATATTGAATACTAACTTGATTACCACTATTACTAGTACACCTGCCTTCAAAGATTCTCCCTACCCAGCCCTTTAAAAAAAAAAAAAAATTAGTTCTACAATTCTCCCAGTTGAAGTCTTGGATTCATGTCTGTTCTGTCTTTCTTTATCACCCTTACATTTAAATAGAGCTTTGTCTCTCATTAAGGCTGTTTATACTTAATGCCTAGCTCCAGAGATTGTCTCCATGGCAGCCTCTCTGCCTTTCCATTCATCCGGTTCATTCTGATACTCTCTACCAAATGAACATTCCAATAGCCCTGTTTCAACTGTGTCACACTCTTCCAAATCTCTCCATGGCCCCACAATATTGAGTCCTGACTTTGTTACTTACTAACCAGCTAATTAACCTTGTTGAGATTTGATTGCCTAACCTGTAAAATGGGGATAATAATCACATCTATGCATACATTTTTCATGAAGTTCAAATGCTTTCAATTAGCAATAATCGCGCCTCGGATAAACCTCATTGGCTATGATACTGCCACTGCGCAAAGCTGTTCAAATGCTTTCAAACATGTGGAATATTTAGCAGTTTCCAGCACGTAGTGAGCATTCATTAGATTTTACTTGTTGCTATTACTTTCAGTAACAAAATATGTGAGACAGTCTGAAATTTGACCCAAATTTAACTTTCCACTTTTAACTCACATAAAACACCTGTTCACAACAGAGAGAAGTTTCTCACAGTTTTATGAACACGTCTTGCAAATCCCTTCCTTTGAGGCTATAATATGATCATGCTCTGCCCCAAATATCTCTTGCTTTCCATTTATTCAAATTTGTTTCATTCTTTATGGACAATTTTGGATCTCATCCCACAAACCTCTTGTCATAGCTGATGGTAACTCCCTCCCCACTCTGAACAGATACAGTGATATTCATTTAGAGATTACCATGTATCATGGAGTATGAAATAATGGGAATCTAGATCAGAGTGGAAAAGAAGACCTTCTTATCCCCACTGAGTCATGGTTTGTCCAGCATACTGCCCCAAAGCTGGAATTGAGCCATAAATATTTGGGGATTGACTGTTCACAATGTTAATAAGGATACTCCTATAAAGCTTTGATTTAGAAGCGATAAGTCAAATGAGAAAATAGTGAAGTTCCCATATTAGAATTCTCTCTTGATTTTCATAAGGGGGAAAATAGCATCTAGAAAGAAATACTGTTATGATTATCATATTTCCAAATGATACTACATGGGGAAAACTAAATGTTCTAAAATGAATAAATGAATATTTCCTTGTCTTCTAAGAATTGGCTTTTTTTTTTGTATACTGGAACTGATTTTCATTCTTATGCACTAAATCAAAATTGATGCACACTAATCTAGTCAATTAAACATGTCAAAACCATACAAATTGATATACAATTCACATAGACTTCATGTGGGTGAGCCCTCACCCTATCCCAGGGAAGCTGTACAATAGAGCAGCCTCTGTTCATCCAGGTGGGTTGAAAAGAAACCTATGCATGTATTTCGTTTTATCTTTTAGAGTGTAATAATGCTCCAACAGAGATGGCGAAAGCAGTTTAGCCAGTGTGAGGATTAATGAACACAAGCTTTGGAGTTACGCATGTCACTGCCATCTCTTCACAAGATAGGTGGCCATGGACAAGATACGTAACATGCCTGAGCCTCTTTTTCCTCCCAGTAAAATGAGCAAAGCACAACTACTTCATGAAGTTTTCAGAAGGATTATGTGAAATGAAGTTTAGCAAAGTTCTCAGCTCATTGTCGGAATTCAGTGTTTACTTGTTCATACTTGCATTTCAGAACTATGAATGCATCAGGGAAAGAGGTTGTCCTTCAATGGCCCAAATGCTGGAGAGTAATACCTCAGCCTGACCTCTCACCCCCCCATTCTGGAAATTCATGCTGGATATTTTCATTGAGTGCAGTGGCTTTTGAACATTTTCTTCAGCAGCAGCAGAACCTTTTGGTTTCCAGTTAAAATCTTAAAGAGAGCCCAGTTAGGGGGAAAAAATGGCAGCCATTCTGGGTAACACTATGAAATAGAAGATCTGGTCCCTTCTAGCCTAGTATTGCCTGAACTTGGGAAAGTTATTTGACCTTTTTGAGTCACTTTTCTTATCTGCAGATTTTGGAAAATAAAAACGTGCTGCCCTGCGTAGCTTATGAGACTGTTGTGACACTCAGATGGGTACATGTGTATGAACGCACTTCAAAAGAGTAATGCGATACACAAATACACACTAGCTTTCTTATCACAACACAAGCTTCTGCGTTTTGGCTCAACTATTTGATTTTTTCCCAACAGATTTACCTCCCTAATTACAGGCAGTTCCTTGCTAGCAAACAGGTGTATTCCAAAATTTAATTTGCTAATCAGTTGTTAGGAGCTCAGCACACGTTTTCCCTTAGAAATGATGTTATAAATGGAATCACTTATTTCTAAAGAAATTTCAGCCCAACTCTTTAGCCCAAGATGTAGCTGAAATATTATACATTTGCTATAAAATCCATTGGAAATATTATTGTAACAGCAGTAATTAAAATAATAAAATAATAAAAATGAGTGAGTTTAATTTATCTTTAATATTATCATTTAAGACCAGCTCTAATAAAAAAAAAATAGTAGGCGTTTAAGCCAATGGAGATTCTTTTTTTTTTTTTTTTAAGATTTTATTTATTTGTTTGAGAGAGAGACAGTGAGAGAGAGCATGAGCGAGGAGAAGGTCAGAGGGAGAAGCAGACTCCCCATGGAGCTGGGAGCCCGATGTGGGACTCGATCCCAGGACTCTGGGATCATGACCTGAGCCGAACGAAGGCAGTCGTCCAACCAACTGAGCCACCCAGGCGTCCCAATGGAGATTCTTAAAGAGAGATTTCTGTGTCCCGGAGGGTTTTAGAATTGGTATTATCCACTTTGGTGATTGAGAAATTCATAGATATTTTCATTTCTTTTTTGTATCTTTTATATCTAGCAATTAATACAGGGGTAATTGGCAGGGGCAGGGATATATATAACAGAGAACAAAAACAGATAAGAACAAACATGTTGAAAGGGAAAGGATATAGGCAGAGAAATAATGATAGAGCCAGAAATTTAGGGTGAAAAAGAAAATAAAAAGGAAGGCTAAATGATGTGAGTTCAGTAGGGAAGGAAAAGGTAGGAAAGAAAATGAACCCAGTTAAAAACTAAGGGAAAAAACATTTTAGAGTCACGTTTGTGCATCCTACAAAAAGGTTTGGAGTCCTTGCATCATGCAGTTGGATGAAGGAATATGGAGCCTAAGGAAACAGGAACAGATGTGGAGCTGACCTTTGGTATGAATTAAACATTTGTTACTAAGTGCTAGTGAATCTGGAAGTCAGTAACTTAAATAATATTAAAATTATTTCTGGTGGGGAATTAGTATCCAATAAATAATTAGGAGAAATTAGCCAAAGGTAAAAATATTTAACTGGACAATCTACATGGTGAATTGATATACAGTCATTTGAGAGATGTCTTTAATTTATAGAGACTTTATAATTCTTTATAATTCCTATTAATGTAATCGGAAATTGTTTTCTACTCAAACATTAAATATTTATCATAACACCTGATGCTTGTGAAGACCCCTAGGGTAGTGAATAAAAAGTTAGTTGTTAAAGTAAGGGCAAACTCTCTCTCTGACAGACCTGCCAGCATCTCCAAAGGTCACCAATGACTTACCCATTGCCTCTTGCAATTAGCTTATAATCCATAGCAATGTGTTCTGATCCACACTTTCTGATGGTTTCCACTTTGGGGTTCTCATGACAGTTCCTTCCAGAGTCTTCGTCCATGTCTCTAGCTATTTATCTCTTCCATCATCTTTTAGGGCTCATGCTCCTTGCCCTTCCTCCTTCCAGTACAGGTTAGTATTCCTCAGGTTCTCATTTGGTTTCCTTATTATTTTATAAATGCTCTGTAAGCAATCTCACCTACACCCGTGGTTTCAACCATCATATACAGGCTGCATTCTACACAGTGGTAACACGCAAATTTCTACCTACAGTCCAGACTTTGGCTTGAGCTTCCCAACTTCTGCATTTAACTGAAAGATAGCCAGAACCATTAGAAATTCACTTTTTCCTCTCATTTGAAATGCCATGGTTTTGACCACTTAGAACATTGAAATGCATTAAAAAAGAAAAGCCAATTTTAGTTTTCATATATTTTGCTGGTTCTGTCAGAAATTAATTTATCTTAAAGTTATCCTTTATATTTACCCCTCATCTTTAGTACATAAATTGATATGATAGAGAATTCATAAACATTTTAGAATTTTCCTGATGAAGGAAGCTTTGGATTGAATTTTAAAAGTTAAAATCTTCAAAACTCCAGACTAAGTTTTGCTATATTTTCCCATTAGTGAAATTTACCTAGAGATATTTAAGTGGGGGATTAATTAGGACCCCACATATTTTATCTTTAAGCACAAAATCTCCAGATCTGCCTAAGCTGGGGTTTTCAGTACTCATCGTTTCTATGCTGGAATAGCGCCTTCTCCATTCTGACATATTATTGTTTCTTTGGTCTGCCTTTCCTCTTTTCTTTTCTTTTCTTCTCTTTTCTTTTCTTCCCGGTAATGTTGAACTTGGAGCAAACGGATTTATACATTGAAATATTTTCACAAAATGTTCTTCCAATAATCATTTTTTTATTTACCAGGAAAAAATAGCAGTTATGCCCCCAGAAATGAAATGTTGGACATGCTAAAATCAAACAAACAACAAAAAAACCAAGATCTATTCTAAGAAGTAAAGTAGTAATATTACTGGGAAGGCACTAACAAAAGGGAAAATATCAGTTAAGTCAAATTTCA